>NC_054741.1:46120547-46420547 GCF_018143015.1 Lytechinus variegatus | reverse complement strand
AGACAATGTAGCGATACATTATCAAGTCGAAAAAGCGTGTGTGAGGGTCATTTCATCAAAACAGTACAAACCAATTGTGTACACATATTCTGTAATGAATGATGGGGGTAGTGCCAGGGTATCTTGATTAAAAAAGGGTCATTCTTGCACCTAGAATGAACTTTAAAATGGCAGTTCTGAATCAGTGTCTTGATACAAAATCATTGGAGAAATGGAATATCTGGGCACATCCTCAGATTCATAAATCAGTATTATTCATTCAATCTAGTACTGGAGAGTAGCTATCAGTACTGCAGTCGCATTCAAACCTATAAATCTGAAGACTTTGGCTAGTGTTTGACCACTTCTACTAAAGACTGGAAGCAAAAAGGATTATTATTTGCATACAAGTTCACAGCAGAGGTGTGACCAATGCTACGATGATTGGGAGTCATTCTTGATTTTGATGGAGCTAGAGCAGTCTACACGCACCCTAAGAAACATGACATCATCCTTTACATAGTCCCTCGTCCTCAGGAAGTTGTGTGAGACGAAGGTCGGGTAGCCGTACCCTAGGACATGGACATCCTTGCTGGGTCTCTGGAAGTTCTTCCACGTTGGATCAGGCGTGAAGGATTCCTTGATGTGCATTCGTTTGTTTGGATCCTCGTTCTGGTCCAGCAGCGTAAAGGAGATCGGGAAGGTGAACGGCCACCGGAGCAACGAGTCAAAGTCCCCGTGGGTCACACGGATGTATACTGAAACATGCTCCCCCTCGCCAGAGCCGTTGCCATTTGGGAAGATGGACACTTGGAGTTTGTAGCCGTAGCGGCCAGTGAAGAATGGAGGACTGACCAACTCGACCTCATCCTCGCTCTTGGCTCTGGAGAACTTATCGGCGTAGTCGGTGATGCGCCACAGGAGTTGGCCATCCGTGTTGAGGGACATGGTATCTAGTTGTGCTTGGAGGTGTTCTATGGTCTTTTGCTGGCTGCTGACTACGCTACATACCAAGTTTAGGTGAGACTTCATGCTTTCATCCAGGTGCCTTTCTAAACTCATCCTGGGACCCTGGAATGAAGAAACAAATTCATAACATCTGTGACTACGACCAGAAAACTTTTCTCTATTACCTCATTGTGTGAAAGCCCTGGTATATGAATAAGATCATCTCTCAAACCTGTGGTTGTTATTTTCTTCTCCAAACAGACCTAATCTGACCTGTAATTTCCCCATATTAAGAAAACTTTGTGGAAAAGCTCCTCTAGACACTGTGATATTGCCCTGTCTGAATATGGTATCAGTATCATTATCGAAGCTTCCACCTGAGCCCTGTACCATAAAATAGACATGAAGTTATGTTTATGTTTAGACATGAAGTTATGTTTCAATTGCACCTCTCTCTCTTTGGAAGTTTCACATAAATAGAAAAATGAAACTTCTAAAAACATAGCTGCAACTATTGAGCAGTTGTTAATTCTGAGAGTATTGTATTTGTACTGTCTATTCTAAGATTTTTACATATTTCTGCTAATTTCAAGATGATCATGTTGTAAAATGTGAGAAATTATGCAGTTTTAAAATTCATTCTACTTTACTGCCTGGAACTGCTACTTCAGTGCTTATTTCTTCTTCTACATCCTAGCTCACCCTGTGTTTGCAGCCATGTTGTTTGAATGGACAGCAGGTTAGAGCCGATGGACAGGATTCTAAGAGATGTTTCTCCATCTCCTCTCTTGGTATCTTACTAGGCTCGCATCGGTTAGGACAGGTTACAGGGTAACGAGGACATTGGTGGAGGTGGTTCTAAATAGATGGAAATTAAGTAAGAAATGGAAGTTATTGATTTGCTTTGAGCCACTTTGGGCAAAAGTTGCATCATTATCATCACCATAAAAAACATCATCATCATCACCACCATCACCATCATCACCATCGCCATTATCATCATCACCATTATGATCATAATTATCATCATCACCATCATCATCACCATCATCATCATCACCATTATGATCATAATCATCAACATCACCATCATCGTCCTCATCATCATCATCCTCATCACCACCACCATTACCATCATCTTTATCATCATCATCATCAACATCACCAACTATGACCATTATCACTACCATCACCATCATCACCATAAACACAATTGTTATAGTAATCATTCTCATCCCAACTGCATTCTCCAATTATCAACTATGACCATTACACTACCACTGACATCATCATCCCTATTCTTGACACTATCAGCTCTAACCATCACTACCACCACCACCACCACTAACCTTACAAACTCACTACACTCTTCATCACCCATTCTCCATTTACCTGCAGTGTTTCATAGACGAATTCCTTGTGGCAGTATTTGCATGGAATAGATCGTTTTGCGCATTCGTTTAGCATGTGATGATTAATGAAGCGCCTCTGCAGCTGAGCCCCGCACTTGTTTTCACAGAACACCACCTCTAGCTGACATTTGCCTAGATGAGCCTGCATGCAACAAGATCACAGGGAGATTAAAGTACAAGAGTGAGACTGATGAATATCTATAAACTGATTTATTTTTTATCATGATTTTCAAAAAAATATATACATCTAGAATAGATTAATAAGAATAAAATCTTGTGGCATTGGGTTGCCTGAGGAAACACCCACATTTAACAGGCAGAAAAACACTTTTTCTCTTGGTTTGAACCATAAAATGGTCCCAGGTTTGCATTACGTTACATTGATGGTATATTTTTCTAGCTACATGTATGTACAACTATACCAGAGAAGAGTCTCTATGTGTTCACTGGGAACATGTGGTTTACCAAATATGTCATCCATGGGAAAAATAAAATATCAAAGAAAATAATTGCACAAAAGTGAAAGTCTTTTTCTCAATGTAATCATCAAATTTACAATGGCCCTTCATAATGGAAGGTTTCTGAGTAGAATTTTCAATACATTTGTATAATTTTAAAAAACAATTTTCTCTAATACCTCTACAGTCTAGATTCTGAATTATTTCATTTTCATTCTCTCCATCATAAAGTGATCTCCCCACCTGGTGCAGCCCATAGACAGCATTATCACCAAATCACTGCCCCCTCCCTCACTGAATGGATGCTGAAGTTTGATTCATATGATAATGTGATTGTAACAGGCTCCTAATACCATACGATTCTCAGGCTACTCCCATCAAGAGCTGAAGGCTATATCAACCATAGCTTAACTAAAAATGCTGCATTCCCAAATTACAAATCAAACTTCCATATCAAAAGTATTAAAGTCTTACATCTATCTTGCTTCCAGTGAACTCTGATCCACAGTATTCACATGTCTCCGTCCTGCGAGGGCAATCGTACTGTAAATGATCCTTGATATGATTCCGGGCTACCATAGCGCTACACTCCTTACAGGCGACCATGTTGTATTGACAAGACTCAAGATGGGCCTGAAAAACAAAGGGAGAGAGAGACAGAAAAGATAGGATATATTATTATTTTATGTCCATATCTTACAAAAATGTTTTGACAAATTATATAATTTTACATTGGTAAATTATTTGTGAAGAAATGAAATGGAGAGTCAAATCGGATTCAATGCCCTATCTCTGCAATGTTATTATTTTTAAGGCCCTTCTAACACTTATGTGGTTCAGTTATTGTACAATAGAAAGATACAAATGAAGACTGCATCCTATTAAAGCTCCTTTTATTCCAGGATCGAGAGTGATTTTAATTATAACCCCCTTAAAAAAAACAAGGGGATCCGACTTATTTCCATTAGACATCATAATTATTACTTTCTAACATTGCAATCTAATGAAGATATTGACATATTGACTTCATCAAACTCCATTAAACTTCTCATACAAATTTCACGTGAGCAGTATAACATAAAAGCTAGATTCATTGATCAGATATTGTATTCTTCTATATATGGAAGTAGAAAAAAGCAATATCAATTTTCAAAATTGATATAGTTTTTTGTTTAAAGAATCTAGATTGCGGGTGTCAAAGCATAACAAGCTCGTGGGTGTTTAGTACCCTCATAACTCTAGTGTCTCCTTCTACTCCTCAGTTGTCTTTGCCCTAACAGAGATTTCATTTGAGATATAAACCTTCAAACTCTTGCCCTTCTCTCCTCTCTTACATTGTTTTTCATTTTCTTTCTTCCTTCCTTACTTCATTCCTTTTCATCATTTTTTTCTCCTCTCCCTCCATTTCTCCCTCATTCATAATTTGTCCTCTAACTTCTTCATGCTATTCTATTTCCTGTAATTTCTTGCCTTTCTTTCCATTGTTCATTCGCTTACTCACTTCTCTCCCCTTGCTCTCTCTCTCACTCTCACACTCTCTCAATCTCACTCTCATTTGCCATTTTCATACTATCCATTACTTGTCACCCAAATGTCAACATGAGTCCCACCCTCTGCACCTTGTGGGGTTTTAGCGCCATATCAGCTGTAGTTCTATTGTGTCAGTGTTTGACAGCCATTGTAGACTAGGTGTGAAATCAAATCCTACTTTATTGATTGAACCCTTTAAAGAGGTGCAGAGTCATTTCCAATGCTAAAATGGAAAAAGGGTTATTTGGCATTTGCTTGAAAAAACCAAATAGCAGAGAATTGATTGGCATTTTTGCTCTTGAATGTAGATCACTATTGCGTGTGACACTGTTCTTTAAGATAGGGTGCAGGTGATGCTTTTAAAACCTGAAAGGCATGTCCACTCCACCATCAAGTTAAATAAAAATAAATAGAAAATTGTAGAGTCATTCTAACTGAACTGAACTGGAGAGCCAAAAATGTCCAAAATGTGTAATCAAGAATATGTAGATCTATGCAAATTGCTCTCAAGAAAATAATACAAGAATCATTAGATTGATCGATCAGCATGCAAGGGGAGTATGAAGTGAACATGACAAAATTATGAGAGAAATGGTTTTCCAGTGTGACAGTTTTAAATCAGGTAAATTTCTTATTATCACACAGGAGCAGGAAAATGTTTCATAAATCTGTTCATAAGTAACAAGCTACTTTACATACGACTGGTGATCCCTTTTTTTGGTAAATGATATACACCAAATTTTCATTAGTCTTGATTAAGCGCTTGTGAAAGGATCACCAGACGTTCATAAAATCGCTTGTAACTTAAAAACAGCTTTATGAAACATCTCCCTGATGAAATCATAAGCAGGTGGTCATTTCTAAGAGCAAGGCCACATGACAAATACTGTATACAGGCCTATGCATATTTTATCTCATCAATGAACTTTTAGAGGATTAAACCATCCTTGATTAGTGATAGATGTTGATGACCAGCTTTCCCCCCCCCCCATTACCAATCACTCATCGCCAGGAGTAGATCAGATGCTTGTGTTTATTGATTGGATACCAACATGCCGATTACAAAGTAAGGGCTGCTAATTATCTCTGTCCGTCATAAATGCTTTGGTATTCTCCTTAGCAACCAACGAACTTGGAGAAAATTTCTGGAAAGGAGTGGAGTTTTGGTAAAGTTAATTCATTCTGGGCAAAAAACAAAACAAGTTGAAATTAGATAATCTAAATGTTCAGTTAAAGTTGAATCTGACTTTTCTTTTTCTATAATCTCACCCGTTATAGAAATTTCTTAGTTATCTGTTTATTTTCATCTCTTCAAATATACATCTTTTCTTGCTCCTACTTGCGTTCTCTACATTCAATTCCTCAAGGGTTGCATTGCAAGCTAAATATAGGAATAAAATAAATCTTCAATATTTGTTTTCATTCATTAAAAATTTGCAATGGTTGCTTGTTTGTGCATCACAACGAAATGCATTAAATAATTATGTTAATGTTATATCACATCTGATTACAAAAGTGCAATCTATAGTTCTTTTGCAACATCTGCAAGAGTGGGGGTTTCATTCCGATTCCAGTGATCTGGGTTCGATTCCCACTTGGTGTGCTAGTGCCCTTTGGTAAGGCATTAATCCTAATTACCAGGTCCCTCGGAGAGGACCTTAAGCCATCGGTCCTTTGGTTGCTTGCTTACAAGCATTCATGCTTTCTTAGCAATCAGGTAAAAAAAATCATCACCATTTACCATTTACCAAGTGCCTGTTTTTCTTCACCTTCTATTTCTTCTTCTCTCTCATTTTCTTCTCTCTTCTTTTTGTTTCTGTCTTTCCTTCTTGCTTCCTCACTCCTCTCCTGCCTCTCTCCCCATTTTTTCCCTTCGCACAAAAATCCACGTCTCCTTTACAACAAAGAACACTGTATTTCTCTTGATGCATCATTTCAGCATCCTCTTCTAAATCTCTACCCCATCCTACATCACTTTCTTCCCTGTCTAAACCCTTCACAGAGAAGGCAAACAAGACGATGATGTCAGAGACTCCCATTGCTTCAGGAGAAGTGTGACAGGTATATTTGCATAGATGAAGGTTGGAGCCCCCTGAGTGTTTCATGTTCAAGCAGTCAATAGAATTCAAAGTCTGGTAAACATTTCTACACACCCTACTCCATTTAAGAAAATGTCAAGATGCAAACAAAAAAATATTTCAGGTATTCAAACTGTATTGCTCCCTGTGAATATCTTTTAAGGTTTTTTTTATTTAATTTTCAGTGTGATGTTTATAGTAGAAGTTTAGAGAGAATGATTTCATGATAGAACGAAAGAAACAGAAATGATAGAGAAAAAGGGGGAGGGGTGTGGGAGGGGAAAGCAGCTCTTGCCTCACAGGCTTTACAGGGACTTGTAAAGTCAAAGGGGAAATTGCATGGTAGATTACAGTATAAAATGCAATCGAAGGTAGTATTGGAAAGTCTTGACAAATATGAATAAAACTATGACTGTGCATGATAAAAGTCTTCCAATTATATTGGAAACCATACTAGATCATGGTCAACAGGAATATTGACCTTGAGTGTCATTCACTTAGTATTGAGCCCTTCTCTAATCCCACCATTAAACCTATACCCTTTTCATAAACCTATCCTCCAATTAGCCGCCTAAGAGTAATGCGGATAATTCAATAAAAATTGCGTTCATAAACTCCGAAAATAAGCCGCATTATTTTTACGAGCGCCCGTCCTGAAAAAGGGGGATAATCGCCATGACAACTGGACACGCCCCCTCCGATGCGGTTGTGTTGGAAAAGGGTGACCTTGTGACCGCACCATGGCAATTATCCGCATAATTTGGAAATGCGTTCATAAACTCAAAATCTTGTCCCGATGCTGCTATTATGCGGATAATAGCAGCATCAGAGTAATGCGGATAACTCTTGTCCTCCTCCAATTTTACGACCAAATTATGCTGCTATTAGCCGCCTAATTCATTTTAATTGGGTTTATGAAAGGGGTACTACTCAAAGACGGATGATACCAAAACATCCCACAGGTCAATGGCATTCATACAACTTCTTCCACAAAGTTCAAATTATAAATCTGCTTAAAATACCACAACAAACTCACTCATCACACAATGAGGAACAACAAATTTATATCAGAATGAAAACAAAAATATAACCTCAAAAGGCAGCTGCATTCTATGCACTAATGAATATTATCTGTTGTTAATTTCAGCTCTATTAAAAAGAAAAGCCAGATTTTAGCATTTCCATATGCTTCAATGTTAACCCCTGCCTTTGATTCAATTGCAATAACGAGCTGAAAACCACATAAACTGATTCTTTATTTTAGTATACATGGACATACATGGTCATATCTCCACCTGGAGCAGCGTGTGTCACTGCTATGCCAGTCTTTTCAAAGGATTTTTGGTCAAATGAACAAATGATGTTTGGTTGGATGAGCTTGTCCAGTTTGTACAGGAATGTAATTAGATTGATGAGAACACTTGACTGCACGCTTTATGATGTGTGGGACTGGAAGCTTTGTTAATAACACTTTAATAATATGCAGAGCTGTACTAAAATTTTTCAGTTAAAACTGCATCCTTTACAGTCAAGGATTGCCTTTCCATTGCTTTCTTTAAGTGGGCATATTTCTTACATGAAGAGTAGGCATCATTTCTCAAATGAAGTTCTCTATTATTTGTAACATTCAACACTCTTTATCAATGTTGAAATTATTTTATAGCAAATACTTATTTTCATTATGTTAACATTCATATTAATGTATAATTGGTAAAATGGAAAGATGCAGCAAAGAGAAAGTGAGTCTTTAATCAAAATTTGAAGGAAAAAAATCTTACCAGAGAGGAAATTTATAGATTTTATTGAAAAACAACTGGAATTGTCTTTTTCAAAATAGAATCCATTAATTTTTACTACGATATTTCGATAGAATCCATGAGATTCCCATCTGATATTGGAGATCGTGATTTGGATTTGATAAAAAAATGATAGATAAATAAAAATAAACTTGCATTTATAATCTAATCACTGCCATAATAAACAAATCCATCTCAACCAAATGTTAACTGCAGGGGGAAATCTGTAATTTACCCTTTCCCATGCATGCCAAATTATACTTTCTGTTGAACCAGAGTAGCATTTATGGGGGCTCTTATGCACAAGTTTTTTTACGTTTTAGGGGTGAATAATCTTCCCCTGCACTATACTTACAGTATGTTTTACCCTTGTTCACACAATTGTAAATACTGGCTCGTCAATCATGAAATTATGCTGAGATCTTAGAATCCATTTCCCATCATTCCTAAGTTTGAACTTGGAGTTGAACGATATTTCACCACAAAAGTATTTTGGTGATTTTCTTGCCTTTGAAGCCTGGATGGCGCAGACAGCAAAAAATCGATGAATACTAATTCTATTTTCTTTTCTCATAAAATTTCTGGTTCATCCTGCCGCATTTTACAGAGTATAACCACAACTGATAATGTCATTCATGGACAATCATTCAGGCAGAAATGGCCAGAGGTGAAGGGGATGGGATGAAAAGAAAGAACTTTTGATGATGAGCACCGATAAAGGGGATTACAAACTCTATTCAACTATTCAAATTGTTATCATTCTTGAGCAGCTGTCAGCATGCAGACACTATGAATTAAAAAACGGTGTGGAAATAGAACTTCTCCTGCCCAATTGTGTACAATGACAATGGCATTGAAGTTAGTTTAAATGGACAGTTTTGTGATTAAAAACGAACAAATACTAATAGTATTACAAAACTCAGATTTTACAACTACTTCTCTTTACAATGTATAGAACTGCATTCATTTATATCACTTATTCCATTTTGTAATATCTTCTTTCTTCTTTCCCCCCATCCCTTGTGAATATCATTGATCAATGTCATAGACACTTTTAAAGGCTTTAATCACTTGTACTAAATGTAAATAACACACAATATATTTTTTTAAATCTAATTAATGATTAATATCAGAAAGAATGGTAAACATATACTGTGAAACAATATTGTCTCCTTCACCTAAACATGATCCTACTAGTAGATCCAGGCAGGATTTAAATGCTTCCCTGTGATCTTCATTTCTTTCACTTTACAATATCTTCTTCATGATCCTTAGTACAATAAACAATGCTGATGAAATCTAAGATATCTGTGTTTCTTGCATGGCCTAATATATTGCGCTTTCATGATTAGACTTTGGCGATAGACGTCTGACTCAAATTCATAAAGAAAGCAAATCTCATAATCACTGCAGGGAGCTAAGAAAAAAGCAGAGATTGAAGAATTCAATTTGGAACCTTCTGATTTCGTATAAGTAACATCTGATGAACCAAATGGGCACTTGCTCATGTACTGCGTTAGCGGCAACATATCGAGGGGGGTTCAAATCCCCCTTGTACACATTTTTAAAATCTTCATCTTGCTGTCAAATTATTTGTATGGGAAAATGCTCCTCTGCGTGTCACTAACCTCCTGTGATACTTTGTGTCAAAAGTGTCAGGAAATTCACAGGATTTACTGAGCTAATGCTTCATATTCTTCATTCCTCAATACATACAAAAAGGCTGATTTTACAAATGGCTGCACATACAAATCGATATACAATAGCAATTTACAATCAATAAACTTTCATGAATGAGCTGTCAGTTTGCTTAAGTTTTGTCATTTGATTCTGATTGCTCATTTTAGCTTAGTAAATCCCTCTATTTCAAATCAATTGTGAAATACCATGAAGAGTTAAGTGCCTACCAGCAAAGAGAAATTCATGTGCTTATATTCTTTTCTTTTTTATTAAGAAAGCTAATTGCTTTATAGATTTAATACTCTAGCACTTATTGATGAAGACGTTTGTGAATTGAATCAGTCTGACTGCAACTCATCTATGAATTGAAAGCTAAATTCTTTTATTGAAACTGTTTCAGCAAGTAATCAATTGATATATCTTTCATTAGTTGGATAAGAACTCAATTGTGTACCTAATCTTCAAACATTTAAAGAATCATTTGTTACAATGTTGATGCAAGGGCACGCTATAGACCTCTTAAACACAACAATACAACCTATTAAGATTTGCCATGTACTCTGAAACCAGGGGTGGTATTCTGTAACTCTGTCATAACTTTTGTCATAAATTTTGTCATTTCTCTCCCAGATGTGACACCACTATGATTGTCACAAATCGGTATTCTGAACATTGTCTTTTCCCTGTCATATCTCTCAAAGTTCCCACCCATCTTTTCGGAAGCGAGCCAATCAAAATCATCGTTAGTTCCCAGTTGGAGCCCTTTTAGCCAATAGGAAAGCCCCGTGGCAGGTAGGGCGTATCCCCCAAACAGTTGCTGGCATCGCGCAACTCCCCGTATATGATGCGCTTAATTAAAAAGAGAGACAGGGAGCTGTGAAGAATTTTAGAGGAGAAGTATAAAAGTAAGGAAAACAGAGAAAAAAAGGGGAATAAATATGTAGGGCCTAACTAATTGTAGCATGAAAAAATAATTTTGAAAATTGTCATGGAAGATGAGTGAAACTAATACCACAATCTAATCTAAATAATATAATTGTTTGCTTGACATTCAGTCGGCAGGGTATTGGGATATTTGGTACTAAAAGATATGACAAAATTTATGACTGCTACCCCCTGTCATAACTTTTGTCATATCTTTTGCTTGTATAAAAGGATTACGCGCATTTAAAGCCGCGTATTTTTGCTGCGCGCTAAAGAGAAGAGACAAAATTTATGACAATTTTTGTGACAAAAGTTATGACATCCACCAGAATACCGATTTTGTCATATCTCTGAGATAAGATAAAATATGGAGAAAAGACAATGTTCAGAATACCGCCCCAGGCTTTTTGCTAGCTCAAGTAGTAGAGGCTTACACCAGAGAAACTTTCTGTTCTTATACTGCATTAGATTTATAAGAGTTTAAAACCATCAGGAACTGACAATGTTTAAAATGAAATATTAAGTGTCTTCCATAATTCAATGCATCCAACAACAAAAGAATGTTATATACTTCATTAAATCAGTGAATATCTACACAAGTTTTTTGTAGAAATAATTTCAGGTTTTTAATGACCTTTACAATATAAGCCTTATGTCTTTAATTTTGGGAAGCATTTTTCATTCAAGTACACTTTAATGGCTCATAAAAATGGCAACATTCATCAGATAAATATTAATCATCTAAAGATGAGTGCAGTGAACTGGAACTTCAACAGAGTAATGCCCTTTTGGCCAAAGAAGTTATTTCAGGGTAATGATACTCCAAATGGAAGGGTAAAACCTACACTAAAATATTATTGTTTACAGATGTACAAATAAATAGCTTTCATATGTACCCCTTTTTAAGTACTAGAGAGAAATGGGGATTGTGTACCTCAACTAACACCATGTTGGTTATAAAAACCAATTTAATTAATGAGGTGACAATTTGTGTCCATGTCTACAGACTTTTCAATCAACCACATAATTACCACATCTGCATTGCAAAACTGTGGTGTCAAAAATATACGCCAGTGTTCTGAGAATCACAGCATGGCTTTTACACCAGTTTCAAATTTATGGTGTTAGTTTATTACCCATTGGTACACATTCTCTTGGTCACATTAACACTATTTGGTGTGAAGTTCAAACTCAAACATGATATATGTTGTATGTTTGTATTCTGGGGTGTCATCCTCTAACCAACCAACTCTTTACACCATTTTCTTTTATTGAATGTGGTTTTTCATTCTAAAAAGAGGGCGGGGGGGGGGAGAATATCCCTTATCTCCTGAATTCTTATTTTACTAAGAAATAAAACCTTTGCAACATGGGAAAGAATTGGAGCCCAGATAGAGAAGGGGGGGGGGGGGAAGAATTGCAGGTAACTGGGGTAGTGAGCCTTTTTTCTGTGCCACTAATTGGTGAATAGGTACCAATGCGGTGATTGTTTTCATGGTGAAGTTCATGACCCCTTGTGGGCATCCCTTGTTGGCCATGAACCATGAAATGATAAAAACAGAGGTGGGGCATTTTCAGAAATGCTTGGATTTACTAGAAATGCTCTTGACCGAACTATGGCAGAATGGCGATGTCACTCTGGGTCTTTGAATTCAAGTCTTGCTTAGGATCCCTTGCCAGCCATGACCCATGAAATGATTTGTCTGATCTTTAATGTCTGGGCACGGACTGTAAAGTTGTTGCACAAAAAATTACAATTGTTACAACAATAATTAACTTTAATTCAGATTTCTTTTAAAAAAGAGAATCACAATTTGTTTCAATTACGAATGCATACATCAACACTGTGCTAATAGTTTATTTGGATTAATGGTTTCTATTTAAATTGATAATCCTCCATGGCTCAGTTTTGATTCAAAGTTCACAAAACAGTTTCTCACCTGAGAACAGAGGTTCACCTGTTCCAATGTACTTTGAGAAGAATATCCCAACAAACAGTGTAAAAAAGATTTATAATATACAGAAACAGTGACATTCATTGTCTACCAATAGTTTACAAGTATTACTGATTTTTCTTTAAGTTGTCAGTGTTTGGAAGACATCTATAAAGACAATCTAAAGCTAAACTGCAGTGTAATGTGTTATACTCTTCAAAACAAATCAGTCAAATTGACCAGTAGTCAGCTGGGTTCAACTGATATGACAATCACTGATAGTCACATTTCTGACATATATTCTAGTCAGAAATAACTCTGTTCTAGTAAAATACAACTAGAAAATAGTCAAATATGACTACAATAACCATTGCACCCAGCTGACCCAAGCCATTTTTGACTGATTTGTTTTCAGAGTGTAAGAAGTCAACCACAGAATGTTTTTTTTTTAAATAGATGTATACTGTCCTTCTTTTAACTACATGATTTATTAAATTCTATTATGTATATATGCCACTCTGTATAAGTTTGTTTCAAGCAGAATATTGGAGGACATTAAGTCCATTCACAGTATTCCAAATATACATTTATTAAGACTTCCCAGATTGAAATCAGCCCCAAACATTTCAATTACCATCTTATCTTTACAGAGAGACTTGAAACAAAAAATTCTACTCCACACAACCCTCATTTCAACTTTCAAGTTATTCCAAAGTATGTATATTCTTCACATTACCAATATTTAATTCCCATAACTCCATAAAACGAGTTTATATATAGAAAGGAAATGTATAGTGGAATGTTTGATTTGATTTGGATTGACAGATTGTGTTCCAATCATTTGTCCCCTCAGGTCAACTTATTTCAGATACTGTCATGTCTGATTTAGAAAATGGCCGATCATGTATTACTTCAATGGCTTCCCACCAAGAAAAGGGAGACAACTCATGCAATGAAGAGAGGATATAGGCATACACAAAATAAAATTCATATAAAAATGAAATTGTATCATTTCAGAGATGAATAAAATCCATAATTAATGGAAAATTAACACAAAATGTGTAAATTGGAATCTGGGGAAGTCACCACAGTGAATTAGGAGATTACTGTATATCATGTATATCAGAGAATAACCAGCAAATAATGCTCTCATTTTAATAAAATACCACAAATTATTTGCCAAATCAATAGTGGAATACCCAATGATCCCATCAGGTACCTAACCCATTAAAAATGATATCTATATATCTACCTTCAAACAAAATTCTCATTGGTTTTTTCTACTTAGTTATGTGTGAAATGTACACATCTTAAATTCACGTCCCCTGGCCCAGGGTATGGATCACATTGCATTCCTTCAAACTTTTTATCAAACAATGATCAATATTTGGCAGCCATAGGCAAAATGTTCAAAATTCAATGGTACCCAATGTACAAAGTGCCTTTGTGTATCAATATGTGCATTAACTTTGTACAAATGTGCCTAGAGCTTTTATACAAAAGGAAATATGAAACCTTGTTTCCATAATCATACATTAAATGATTTAAGAACTGAGCCTTCTTTATAAAAATATCAGACTACCACTGATAAAAGAATATAAATAGAATTAACCATAATTCAGGTTTCAATTTCTGGTTTACAATGAACTCCATTTGATATCAAACTGATAAAAACAGGATCCGCTTTATAATTATGTGGTTTCTATTTACCTTTATCCTCTAAAACTACACAAAGAAGAGTGACCATTAACAGACCTAAATTCACAAACCTTCTTCATCCACAGCATTTATTCCCTCTTTTATTTGAAAGAAACTAATTTTGTTCTTTTAAAAAGATTTAATCTGCCAATGTGAATAATCTCTTTATGTCCCTTTGATTCAATGATACTTTTGTCCAGAAAGGTACAAGTCTGTCAAAGCAAAATGGAATTTATCTCTTGTAAAAGCATTTGAGTTTACAACCTTCTTGCTCTAAATAGGATATGAAAACATGGACAAAAAGGGTACCACAGGTATGTGTGGTATCTGTCTTTCTCTTTTTCATCATGACATTTATATATTGATCAGAGAAGGTCATAAAGGGATCATGGATTCCTCATTGTCAGCAAAATATTCAAACAATTTTTGTTGGGAATGGATTTATGTCCCTTTTACAAAGTATTCATTGTTATCACAACTACTGTCTGTAATCAATATCAATTTGGAATGCAAACATCTTATGCCTTTTTATTTGATCAATGCACCATTCAAGTATTATGACAGAAGACTGATATGTTGTTATCTGCAACTATACCGTGGAAGAATTTATTGTAATGTTTGCAACAAGCATGCAATAAACAAACTCCTGTGGGAAAATATTTCAAGCTAGAACTGCGGTTTTGATGAAATTCTTTTGGATGACAAATATTGACAAACTTGTCATAGACATCTTTTGAAAGAGCCATGCATGAAGAATGGGTGAAAGTCTGAATAATTAGTGAAAATGTAAAGAGTGCAGTGGCTCATAAAAACAACAATGAATGTAAATTACTGAATGTCATAAATCCATACAAAAGAATAAACCAGTGATCCTGGAGTTTAATGGAATAAAAGTAATCACATTCCTTGTGAGTCTCACATTTTCACAAATTTTCCTGTTTGCCAAAATATAAAAACTATGGAGTTCCCACACTCCATATGATAAAATCTTTATTTTTGTATCAGATTTTACATGCATTTAAAAAAAGCTTTATTCAGCAGAAAATCACTTGATAATCTTTTAACATCATTTTCTGATCAAGCAAGTATAATGACAAAAGGCACGAAAAATTGTTACATACACCAATCTATGAATCATTTCCTATTCAAATATCTGAAAGAGGCATTGTTCTGAACATCAGAGATTTCACCTTTTCTGTAATTTTACAAGTATGTTTGAAATCAAATATCTATAAATTCTCTATACAACAGTCCATGCAAGTTCTCATAGCAATTTATTGAAAAGTCCGAAAATTAATAAGAACAGTTAGTATAAATTTATGAGGGGATTTTCAACCCATATAAATTATGTTTTTCCCCTCTTTAAATTCAATCAAGGTTTTGCTGTGTGTTGCAATAGTAAGTGATAAAATACCTAAAATAGGTCTTTGTTTAGCTGATAAACAAGAGTAAGATATTTTTCAGTTTCAAAAACACTTTGTAAGATGTATTCACAATGAAAATATGAGATCATAGCAAAAACATGATGATAAAAATCATGTGAATCATTTAGCAGAGATGAAAGAAAATGCACTGAAGCAGAGAACACGTGGAATTCCCACATATTTGCACAAATTGGTGTTTCCCATAATAACATAAATGAGGTAGAAAATCCCCACTCCAAAGTAGGCATGTTATCAATTCAGGCAATAATCAGACGATTATAGGGTAGGGAAATTAATGGACCTAGCAGCTTTTAAGGAAGAAGAAATGCAGTATTCTGTAGGGTAAAATGTCCGCTTTTCATTAGATTGTGGATAAAAATAGACTAAGGACCATTTCACAACGAATAATGACAAAATGCTGTCGCACCTCCCATTCAGTTTCAAAAAACATGTTTTGGGTTAAAATGCCCTATTCATGATTTTAGTCATTGACACAATCTGCTTACAAAATTTAATCTGGGAATCTGATGCATGGAACTTGGTTATCTTTGGTGCATCTATGAAGCTTTTTTAATCATTTCTGAAACATTTTCCCATTACATGGACTTGGTCCTGGCCTCCTGGGAAATTGTTTCATAAAACATGACAAAAGATACATGACTTTGTGAATTACCTTTGTAGATTATCTTAAGTTAGAAATATAGTAGAAATATCAGTTGAAATAAAAACGGTCTAAAGAAATATGATTTTTAGTAAAAGTACATTTTCTCATCATCTAAAGGAAATATTGCATAGAGTTTGTGATAGTCTCATGATAAACTTTGAGCTTGCATTTTCATGTTGCAGACTTTCTCATTGTAAGGTCTAAGATGACAAGACCCTGTATCTAAGATTTTCGGTGAAGTCCCTCTTTTTAATTTGAAAAAAAAGGAGAAAACTTCATAAGCATTTATGAAAATGCCCTGTTCCAACCCTGGTTCACTATCTAAAAAGAAAAAAATCACTGCTTCATGTGATGAGTGATATGGAACCATCTAATAATTTGTTCATCAGGGTGACTCCCTCAATTATATCAATCTTTCTCTCCCTCTCTCCCTCTCTCTATCTCATTTCCACTTTCATATCACACTTTGTTAATTTCATTATTTTTCAATATCAAGCAGGTGATTTTAACACCTACTTACATTTCCTGAAATCATAAACACTGATAAACAGGAAGGAACCTAACAATAGCAAACATTTCTCTGGCATTCCAACCAACATCATAACAAGTTAAGAGAACAATTAATTCTAAAATGTAAAGTGTTTTGACATGATGGCACAATGTATATCATAATTAGTTAAAGATTTATGAATACTTGATGTTATAAACAGTGTCAGACCAAGGCTACAGTTGGATGAACAAAGTCGGTGTTTGCAAATAACATAATTATTGATATGATGGAATGCATGAAATTTACAGGTAGAGAGGAAGCCTTTATTGCTGACAATCAAACCATTATTTCGATAAATCTGTACTGGTAGATATGTGTATTTTTGATTATGTTTGTGGAAAAGTGAATTTTAATACTACTCTAGTATTCACATTATTTAGACCCGAAGTAAATTAATTTGTAAAAAAAGTTTCAACAAGAAAATAGATTTAAGAGAAGAAGCGTGAACTGACAATATTTTCCATTCAATCTCCTAAAGCCTATCAGGCTTTAGTGAAGGTTCAATAATTTGGCTTGTAATTCTGTTCGCCTTGAGTCTTTGTGAAAAGAAAAATTAATTAACTTAGTTGTTTGAGAGGTCTAGTTACACAGTATATGTTTCTCTAGATAAACTGTAACCCATGTAATAGTACAATGACCCTAAAGCAAAACATCACTTCACCCACTGTCCTGGATTCACACCCCGGTGGTGGGAAGTGCTAAATTTCTTACCCTAGATACCACACTATCCCACCCCTTCTAATTGTATATCATCACTGCCGAAATCTCCTCAATCATTGAAAAGTATACGTTTGGTGTTTGGGAAATCTAGGTGACGTGAAATAGGGTGTGTGGGACTAATGAAGTAAGTCGGCAGTCAAGGAGAAAGATCTGGATATTGCATCTATGACAAATCTAATAATACAGCGGGTAGGTGATGAAAGGACGACTTGATAACCAATGAAAGCTGAAGAACTGGACAGTGCATTATTATAGTTTCATCTACTTTCTTTCCCCCTATAACTCTCATTGAAATAAAGGGAATTACAAGAAATAGAAATAAAAGATACACTAATAGACTATAATTTGTAATGATGAGTAGATCCAGGATTGCATGACTATACCTGATAGGCAAAACAGGAAAAAAAGGTCTTGTTTGGACTGTAAATTACTGCTAAAGTGGAAAAAGGTGTAATGAGATCAATACTTGACGGATGGATATTGGGGTTACATGTTATTTTCTCACACATGCTCAATCTGCATGTCTCAAAAAACAGCCGCAAAACAAGCATTGAACACTATTTCCTTACATGAATTAGGCTAAAATAAGAATAAAAACCAGATGGTATGATTAAGGTTGGGTGACCATTATGACGGTTAAGCTCGTTAAAGACGCAGGGAGCGGGACACTTTTGGCACGGTTGGGTTCCGAACACGGTGCCACTGGTTTTTGGTTAATCGATGAGTGCACCATCTGGGCATGAACATACATGGTATTTATGTGGGTGAAAATTGGTGCATTTTGTTTAGTTTGGAGCTAAAAGGGATTTAAATCCAAACATATCTATAGCTCTGTATCTCAAGTCACTTCTGGCTTCAATTCCAACTGTAAGGATATTAACCGAGGTATGGATACATCACATTATTGGACAAGTTACAAGCTAAATTCCTTTTAATCCAATTTGAATGAAATAATAGCAGCATTTGTAAGGATATTCATTGTTTGAGTAAACTGAATTTTCAGATGTTCAAGTAAAATCATACTTAACATGTATATGATGGAATACTTTTATCCTCTATTTCAATGAATGTGAAATTGTGAATCATTATAATACTTCCTGTATTGAACTTGGAGAGATAAACCTACTACATGTCATTCTAGGATGTTAACAATCAAGGGCAAACATAATGTGGGCCAATTTTAAATGAAAAATTTATACATTTTCAAATAATCAACTCTTCCATAGTGAATACAGATATACATGAATAATTTCAGCTATCACACTTTCTACACTGCCACCATTATTGAAATTGCTCCAGGATAAGCTAAATATTGGATAACACCTTCACCTTACACTTCCCTTTTCCACCCCTCCATCCATCCCCTTCTATAGTCCCTCCCCAAGACTCCAAATATGTATCGCCTTTTCCCTTTACCTGGAAGCCAAATGTTACTTAAAAAAAATAATCCAGCTGTCACACACGTGGAAATATGCGAGTGTGAACATCCTCAACAATGCAATCAACTCAAAGGAGTATTTCAACATTTTCCATTTGCTTCATGAACCGTAGGGCAGAACCATGGTGTGAACTTGATTAAGTACATGAGCATGTTCAGACCTACTTATTTTCAATGAAATGCAATACCACGTGATGAATTCATAACAGTCTTAGAAACTTGCCTTCCTAACGCCTTCGAAAGAGGTGGCCGAAGTTCCATTCATATGTGCACCTCATCAGCCTCCATACTCTCCAGCCTCCAAAGTGCATCGGCCTAAGGAATATAGCTCACTATTCAGCAAGCCAGGTACGCGGTCTTCGAATCTCATTGACACAAATTAATGAAGTATAAAGGGCTTAGTTTTATTGAAAATGAGTGTTACCAAAGGGATCGCTTCACATTTCTTTCAGTGATTGGCCTGTTTAAGAATGGGGGCCACATCCTGTGGTGCTAATGAGGTGCAAATATGTTACATTTTGTTTAACATCAAGAGGTTTTGCAAAACGTTTTAATTTGCTTGTTCAAGCTCTAAACATTAAAGAAAAGAGAGCCCCCTCCCCCCCCCCCCCAAAAAAAAAGATGGTTAAAGAATTTGCAGTCACTGATGAGTGTTAGTGTAATACCAAATATTAACATCTAGCCAAAAACTTTATCTAGGTGTTGCATATTTTACATCACTTTTTTGCCTGGAAAGCATACCTGTAAGGTCATGAGTTGGTCCGTCCACCTGCAGCCGTCTTTGTAGAAGTGACATCGAACCATCAGCATCTGAATATCACCTGACATCTTATCATCTGGGTAGATCTATAAAGAGAGTGGAGGTAATGGAATAATGAGTGGTTCCATGTGTTTTAAGGAGTGTTTTAGACATCAATTGTCACATACATTTATCTGAGTAAATATCTGACTATTCATTCAAAGCTTTGCACAAAGAGTGGGAATAGCAAAACAAAAATGTATGAGGGAGAAAAATAACACATAGTCACTTTCTGCATAAAAGAGATGCACATGCATATACACTTAAAGAACTGGAATGATACAAATAAAGGAGTCTTACTTTCTTCACACAAGATTTGAAGAGAGCCATGTGTCTTATCTTCACTGATAATATCCCGACCTTAAGATGATGCCTGGCTTAGGTCAATAAACACTAGGAGAATGTTCCTCCAGAATGTGGAACTATCCAGGTATAAAGCAGCTGAAAATCTTTGGTTATCTTCAGTAGATAGTGTATCAATGTCTATTGGAGAAGGACATATGCTTTCTCTTCCCTGATAGCGTCCTGACCTTATGATAATGTCTGACTGAGGTCAATAAACACCAGGAGATGTCCCTTAAATAGTGGGACTGTCCAGGTATGAAGCAGCTGAAGATCTTTTGTTATCTTCAGTAGATAGTGAATCAATAATGACTACATGAAGAGGGCCACATGCTTCGTCTTCTGACAATGTTCTGACCTGAAGATGATGTCTGGCTAAGGTCAATAAACACCAGGAGAGGGTCCCCCAGAATGTGGGACTATCCAGGTATGACGCAGCTGAAGATCTTTGGTTATCTTCAGTAGATAGTGAATCAATGTCTATTGGAGAAGGCCACACTTACTCTTCCCTGACAATGTTCTGATCTTAAGATGATGTCTGACTACGGTCAATAAACACAACAAGAGGGTCCCCTATAATGTGGGGCTATCCAGGTATGAAGCAGCTGAAGATCTTCAGTTATCTTCGGTAGATAGTGAATCAATAAATGACTATATGAAGAGGGCCATATGCTTTATCTTCCCTGACAATGTTCTGACCTTAAGATGATGTCTGTCTAAGGTCAATAAACACCAGGAGAGGGTCCCCCCGAAATTTGGGACTATCCAGGTACGAAGCAGCTGAAGATCTTTGGTTATCTGCAGTAGATAGTGAATCAACGTCTATATGAAGAGGGTCAAAGGCTTTCTCTTGCCCTGTCCTTAAGATAATGTCTTGCTAAGGTCAATAAACTCCAATATGTGGGACCATCAAGGTATGAAGCAGTTGAAGGCATCTGATTATCTTCGGTAGATAATAAACTACTAAGACCTTTCACAGAGATTAGAAAGACTATGATCTACTTATGATCCTGACCAGCTGTTTGAAGTGGCTTAAGATTATTGATTTTCTTCAGAAGACATTGAATCAAGCAGCGTGTATGATATACATGTACATGTAAACTACTGTTTGCTAGGGAAACAACTTCCATAGAGACATTGAAACAAGCCGTTGCCCTCAATTATGTAGCACATCTTGTCTAAGAGAAAAATAACAAACTCCCTTGTTTAAAATAGCATCATGAAGTGAAGAAGGCCAAGTGTCAGAGTTTAACCTGTGAAATGCAAACTGATTTCCCTATATTATACATTTTCATTGCCAGAGTTCTCTAGGGTATAGGTTTCAATAAACTGATTAAACCATTAACTGGCTATTGGTAGAAAATTTTCAAATATCTACATAATCAGCATTGATAATTACAGTATGTAAAATATCTTGGTGTGCTCTTTTGTCTTTCACATTGGAGTGCTGTATCATAGGATGCCGTACCTTGAAGGTAGCAAGTATTTCATGAGAAACCCATTATCAGACAAATTTTTTTCTGAGCCAATCAGATTGAAGTATCAATGAAAATCACTGAATATTTGTTTCATGAAATGCTCCCCATGGGTAAAGGAGTGCCAACGTGTCCTAATAAATCATCCCAGATACTTAATCCACTGGAGAGATGGATATCACCCAATACTAGAGCACAAAACATGGAGTAACATGACTAACGTTTATCATAAAAAAATGAGAACACTCAGCACTTTTTATCAGAATCTTAAGATTACAACATCAAGGGGAACCTTTGGTACACATTGTAAATGCTAACCCTCTTTTCGACATCTTGGCATGGTGGGAAAGACCTGTCAGACAAGATAGCATTACTTTACCAGAGACAATTTTAAAAGGAAAAAAGTAACCCATTTTTACATCTCCACATCCTATAAACAGCTGTGTCTTCCTTTATCTATAAGATACCCCACACTCTAAAAAAATCTAGTTGATGATATCTATTGTCCCCGATGGGGTTCAACCATCAAGCAAGTCTTCCCAATTGTTTATCAGGTGTATGATAGCATGTATAAGAGTGATTGCCTGCAATTGCAAATGACTAAAAAGACCAAGGGACCAATTCATAAAACTTGTTACAATCACAAATTTGCAATAACAGTTAAAGGTACGGAAATCTTTCAATTTGATTGGCTGATAGTAAACTTGTGATAGAAAGTGTGCATTTGTTATTGTAACAAATCTTGATGAAATGGTACCCTAGACGGGTGCAGCAAATGCTCAAAGATAAAGTTTAGTTTTGGTCAGGAGATTGTTTCAAGATTGTCGCCAAAAGACGCAACAAAGGTTGATTATGATGCACTCATCAATCAATGTATGTTGTAAATTATATTTAATTATCACTAAATGATAAGAAAAAAGCTCAAATTTCCTTGCTAAAATCTGCTGTGACACATAAATGTTGGTCCTGAATATTTCAAATAGTTTCCTTTATATCATAAGGACGAGGTCATTTGAGGAACACTCCTGTGCATTGGAAATTTATACCAAAACATTTTAATCTTCATAACCTGACAAGAATTTTCAAGATTGTAATAACTGTTTCATCTTTTGAAAATCAACAATTTCTCTTTGCCCATGATAGTCCATATAAAGTAGGTGTCTCCCAAAGTAGCATGATAAAGTTGTCAGCTGCACAAGTGCATGTACCATGCATGCAGGATGACCACATTGGTAATTGCTCAAACTATGGAAATGGCGTCCCCTGTAAACTGCATGTCTACCTTGTAGAGACAAGAAGAGCAGGATCCTTCTTCAAGCTCTTCCAGATAAGATGAGAAGACGATCAAATGATGCAAGATATGGTATACACTTGTATACAGAAATGAGGTCACCTAACTGGATGCATGACAGGCAGCACATCGGTGAGAGAGGGAGATCCTTTACAGTTCTTCAAGATAAGAAGAGGGCAAGAGTTTTACTGCAAACATCAAATGGTGAAAGATGCTACTTCACTGTCATAGATGTGAGCCCCTCTAGCTTGCTGGAAAATGTCTAGCACAATGGTGAAAAAAAGAGGCATCCATCCACCAGCAAAGGAAATACCGAGAATATTTTATCGGTCAACTTGATGTAATGATGATTTATCTTGTAAACAAAAATAGAGGAGAAAGGCTAGATGTGAAGCAATGACAAAAATCCACTTTTGTCTATCTCTTAATGAAAGATTTCCATCTTCTGGGGATAAAATTTAAACATATCCCATCAGGAAATGAGAAAATCTACCAACTAGATGCGGAATGGGAATCGCTAAATAGCAAGAGGAGGCATCCTTCTTCGACCAGACAGAGGGCCCTGACTGATGCACCCATGTAGTCTCGTGCCTAACCTGGTAGGCTTGTCTTGGGGGTTCTACCAGACTGTGAAGGAGTCAGAGTGTATATCAGTGTCCCATCCCGTCCAAGTTCAGGCTTAATAACATCCTCAGTCATGCAAGGCAGACCCTCCTCCTGTATCATCCTGACACACATCTGGAAAAATTGTCTCTCCTTGTCAATGTCTTCTAAAAAGATGTGCCAAGAAAATAGTGTCTCTTTGCATGCAGCTAGAAGGGTGTTGTAATGGTATTTGACCTGACAGCCTTCTGACTCCAGAATATTCAGATATCACAAGAAATTATAATGCTTTGTACAAAATGGCTTTTAGTGCTTTGTTATCACAATAACTCTTTACTGCTTTGTTATTGCAATAACTTAGGACTTTCTTCATGGATGTCAATTTGTTGAGAAGTAAAGGGTTTAATGCTGAGAAACAAAGAAACCATTAAGGTCTTCTGTCTAAGAAAAGGAAATTATTGGGTGTCCTGCATTAATGATTTATGTTTAATTTGGCTTATTTATTATTTTTGAAGTGCTATTTTGACATGCATGTGCTTTTATATTTTCAATCTTGAATGATTTCTTTATTCATATTTGAATGCAGTAATGATTTCAAATCCTAACTCAAAAGGATAAATATTACTGATTTCAAAATGCCCTAAGCTTAAAGAAAGATGATATACCCTTTAAAACTAACCCAAATGATAAAAACTTAGCAAATGAAAGAGAATATAAGAACAGCATTTACATGAAGTGAGAAGTGGATTATACAACAGACAAATGTAATCAACATTTAGGATAAATATCATGAATTGGAGTGTAAGTTCAAAGGACCCCCCCCCACAAAAAAAAAAAATACATATCTGTCAGATAATAAAAAATAAAAAGAATATTAAACAATGAAATTCTGCAAACCTAGCAAAACTATACCATGATCTTTACAAGACTTAGTAAAGAGGGCAGAAAATTCAAGCTCACAGAATTTCAGTTGACACAACAGACTCAGTCCAGCCTACATTATATGCATTTATGAAAAATAAATCATAGCATCTTGAGGAGTCATTTTTGCCAGCTCTGGATCCACCCTTACGATAACAAACAATAAACTATCCCCCTCTTCTCTCATCACTGCTGGTAATCAAATTCATAAAGATAGATTTCTTTCCCAACGTATAGCATCTGGATTGAAAAAGCAGAAATCACTTTTTCGATTGGTTGCAATTTTTTGCTTATATTTCATCTTTATGACATTGTACTTTGCCTTTGTTTATACTGTACACTGGATTTTTCAGTCTTTGGACTGTTTTGCCAGTTTTCTTGATTGAATAAATAGCATACTACACTCAGACATGATTCTTATTCATTTATTAAACATAAAACTTTTTTTTTTTTTTGGGGGGGGGGCTTAACGATCAGAAGACCTAGAACAAGAATATTTTCCATTGTGAAAATGTTCATTAAGATTCAAGGCCTTGCATTTTCTCTTCTTCTAAAGGGGGATGGGGGGGGGGGTGGCACAGACAGGATGTGAAGGCAACTGGTTCAAATTGCCTCCATACTGTTACAGCAATAAAACGTGCTGGATATGAATTATGATAATTCCTTGCCCAAATTAATTACAAGTGACGATAGAGTATTGACCAAAAGGTGTTTATTCAATTTTAGTGTGGTAACCTTGTCCTTACTAGGGATTAAGTCATGTAAAGTCAGCATCCAGTTCACCGCAAATTTAAGAGAAAACGCACCGATGAATGGATGAGAAAGTTGTTGGTAGTTAATTCTGTTAATTTTAATCTCAGTGTGAAAATTCAGGGAAATGTATTTGGCATATTGGTATATACTGTATGTAAGATTAAAAAACATGTTTATTTTTATTTCTAAGTGTATATTCAGAGAGTTGCTTCTTTTAATATATTCCAGATAATCAGTGTAAATGTGAATAATGAAAAGAGAACAAATTAGGTAAAAAATGCCCTTCTTGTTCCTGCTCTCTTACAAATGATATATCTCCTCCCTCATCACTTCGAAAGACAAGATTTACACTGTTCATATTGCAAATTGCTAAGAGATAGAATATCTTTTCTCTAGTCGTGACTCACTCCCGTAGGCTGCCCAAAATTGGACATATTACAGAATAAGAACATACCTTGGCATAGTCGAGTGGTAACCGATCTTCAGGACACTCAAAGACTCCAGCACTACAAGGAAAATGAGAAGAAATTATTTGTCATTAGTCTCAAGTTATCAATATGAAGTATGTATTCAGCCACACAAATCCATTTGAAGACATACCACAATACATCATTGACACTCATCTATCAGACCCCTTATCTGCAGACATACTTATAATAGATTCATTATCCCCCTGATGAAAGATGAAAATATCAAGAAAATAATACACAAAATGCTTATTACATGGCATGTAGCATGGATGTTATAACGAAAGTGGTTTGAAGAAAATTCCTTACATATTTTTGTTCATGAATTCAAAGATTCAAATATAGTATATTTATAAGAAAAAATATTCTGTGTGACATTGTCAGGAAAGAGTGCGGTTGCAACATGAGAAAAGCTTATTAGGATGGGCATTTACTTGGAGGTTTATTGTCTTGACTGCTTGAGGCGGGCAGTGGTGAAGAGATAAAGGTGAAATGGAGGACAGACAAGACAGCTCATCAATCACTTTTAAAATGGAACAAGACAGTATACTAGATTATCGGTATCATATTGAAATCCATAAGGAGCTAATTCCAATTCTAATGAAAATGGAATAATCGATATGAGACTAGTTTAAATCAACTTGTAGTATGGGTGGACTTGGAATTTAGGCATTTTGGCCACTTATAATCAATTTTCTATGAATTATCTTAGTATTGTGTAGTTAGCCCCCTGCATTTCAGTCAATTGTATTAATTTCTACCCCTATTCCCCACCCCCAACCTTTCTCTCTCCCTCTCTCTGTTCATTTCCTCACTCTCTCTGTTCTCCTGATTCCAACTCTCTTGATCCCGAATCCTCTTCACCATCTCCTCTTTCCCTACTTCCCCTTTCTATTTCCAACTCAAAACATTGTATTTTCTTTTGCAATTTTTCTTTTAATCAATACCATAACTTTCAATATGATCATTCAACCATTTAACACTGACTCTTCTAATCTACATTTAGCCATAATACATAGATCATGATTTCAAATAGCAAACATTAATATTTATATGAGGGCAATGATCAGCTGTTTTCCGAGAACATTTTGAATCCATTTCCCCATTTTTTATTATATCTTTTTGCAATCTAGCAAAACAAACATTCAACATAACAAACACGTTATTTCTATGAAGGAATAATTGTTAACTGATCAGCTGTTTTCAGAGAACATTTTGAACCCTATCCAATATTCCTTTTTTCCCCTGATCTCGCCAAACGAGCGCAACATTGCCCTCTCCAATTACAAGCCGCAAGGTGGGGAGGAGTAGGCGAATCTTTTTCAGGAAGGTTATATTTCAAGCACTTCTTAAACTGCACCGAGATGGAGAAATGAAAGTACAAGTATATATTCCGGTACCAGAGCTGGAATTTCCAATCTTTGAAAGATTTTGTGACCTGGGATTGGTTTCCCTCTCTGTCAAGAGGAATTAATTGTCTGGGAGGATGATGAGATGGGATGGAGGATGGTGGATGAGATGGAGATTGGTAGGAGGATGAGGATGATGATTAGAAGGGGCATCTAAAATGAAGATGCTTACTCCATGTATCATACCCTCATTAGAACATATTACAACTTGGTGACAAAATTGAAGATTGCACTTCTGATACAAAAGGCCAATATATTTGTGATATTCTGCTTTAACATCGAGTAAACATCAGCCTATATTCAAACTTTGGTAAGAAACGCCAGTTGATGAATTAGGCCTACAGTGCATGTTCTATTAAGTTAGAAATGTGTACAAAGTATTCTATTGTTTGCAGTCAAACTTGTTTTGAATCTTCAAACCCTACAGATATTGGCTATTGGCTATGGGTTGTGCCAACTTTCACAAAATAGACTCAAAAGAATTATATCTCACTCTCTGTGAAAGATATTGTGACAAAAAGAAAAGAAAAATAGCAATGAAGTCCAGATTTACACATTTTTCACACACATGCCTTGAATTTATGTTGTCTTTAAAATTTATGGCGAAGAGTGAGTTTAGTGAATTTCATGCAATATAAAACAGAAATGTTTTTGTTTTAAATTTGGCACTATTCTCACTCAAATTAAAGATACATGCAACTCTTAAAAACAGGTTTAAAAGGAGCTCACCTACTAAAAATCTATGTTTAATAGTAAAGCGTCTTGTAAATTTCAAGTGATTTGTTAGATGCACAAACATAAATATAAATGTTTCTTTACTAAGCTTGTAGCACCACAAATATGGGAAAAAAGATTATAAACAGCTGCAGCTGAACCCTATACACCTTTAATGGAGCTTAACATGTCTAATGTTTCAAACTATGCTGGCAGCACAGGTAGAGACCCATTTAATGTTGGGCATGAAAACAGTGTAAAAGTGTCAAATTATTCACCCCTGGGGATGGCAACACTGTGTATGTTGCAATCAATACTCGTCAGGCGTCGCTCACTATTAAATAAATTAAATTACAATAGGCATTGCACTATGTGCAAAGGAGGGGAGGTGTGCATTATTAGATTCTATCAATAATTTTCAGCACAACATGCTGTCAGAGTGTTATGAACATGAAAATGCTTCATAGTCATGCAATTTTGTATAGATGCAATGATAGCCATTCATCACTGCACTGCAGTAGGTGAAGCAACATAATTTCTAATATCAAGTATGGGGAATTTATCCTCTTAATAATATGCAATGAATTGTGTTTCGGAAAGCAAGATAATTATTGATTGCCCATGTCGGTTCATAACAATGTGTAATATACATGATAAACATGACAAATGGGACAATAAAGAGATATAATCCACCAACAAAAGGGTTTAGAAAGTTTGTCTTTGTTTTTATAACTTTTGACCCTCTGAGGAATGTCCTGTGAATCATGTGGTTCATTATCGGATCATATCACAAACCATAAAATCAATATCATGGAATAATCAAAGGCAATAATAATTAATGTACAATAGTGCCTTCTCGCTTTCAAACACTACTACCAACTGACCAATCAGCTTTAGTGAATCACATTTATGTATTGAAGCCTTTTTTATTTCTACTGTAAGTCAGGGATATTTCTACAGATTAATCAAGATTTTTAATTAAAAGAGAGTTCTTCATTCCATTCTCATATTGATTTCCTTCCTGGCTTGATTAAAATAGTCTGATTCAGCATTGAAAGCACATTTTTAATAACCATTTTTTCTTCTAGCATTATGTTGATTAATACTAGTATACCAGCAAGATGAAAATCAATGATCAATTATTTTCTTCTCATACCAATCCTGACCAAACACAGAGGTTGAAATACATTTGGTAGTCTAATAGGAAAAAATTGTCAATGATTTGCCAATTAAGCTAAATTTTATTAATAAAATGATGAAATCCTGATTTTCACAAACCAAAAGCAAGATACAAGGAAGCTTTCAAAATATGAACTGATTCATGACCTACATACATATTATAGCTATATTTAAACAGTAAACAAACAGTCATAATTTCATAATCCATTGAGTTTGTGTACATTTCTCAGGCTATAAAACTGGAAACACAAAGATATATACAACTTAACAATCGAACCTTACAGAATTTTTCCTTCTCATTTTGATTTCTAACAGTAAATCAGAAATACATGTACATGTATATAGGCCTACACCAGTTATTTTCCTACACATGTATATTCCATGTATTTGTTGAATCATTGGTTATGCTTCATATCTCTTGCTTCCTTGTTTCAAGTATGTCATCCACAACCACCCTACATTTTTCTTCCATGTCCAACATTCAGCTCCTCTCCTTTGGTCCCATACAATCCCCAAGCCCCATCTCCTCCCTCGTCCATCCCCTTTTAATCTGTTGCCTCAAAAGAATATGTATCCATATAGATCCTTATCAATCACATTAAAAGTGAGCTTACCTCATGACCGCTATGTAGAACAAGAAACACACACCACTATTTACTTAAAACTTGTATAGACGGTATTAAGAGCTAGGAAAGAAAACAAGTATCTTTGCAGAGTGCTGTCTGACAAATGTTTCAACTTTTGTTTTCATGTTTGAATCCACCATCCTTGTTTCTTTCTTCCAAACTAACTAACAAGTGGTAAAAAATAATTCCAAACAAAGGCATACCAGGCACACTTGTTCAATAATAATGTAAAGTCACTACTAATGATTTCATAATTAAGATGTCTGGCATGCAAATACCATATTGCTTTGACACCATTGCAACACAACGATATCAAATAGATGCCGATTTCATGAGCTTGACTAGTCAACCTAACATCAAATATTGACAGAAAATATGTCTGTATTTCCAACATGCTTTTGGAATACTTGTTTGTGATTTTATTGAAACTCACAGATGCATAGTAGAAAATTCAATCTTTCATTAGTAAGATAATTTTGATATACATGTGTCATATTTTCAATAGGGAAATTGAAGAAAATGACATGAGTGGAAACAGAAATTGTCATTTGCATTTCTATCAATAAAAATGACTTGCATGACATATCATATTCATGTGGGGCCTAGTAGATAAAAACACTAGGTAAAAATAGAAAAACTCTGATCACCGCTCACTGCATTTTAGAAAACTATGGAGCATCAAGCATGATTGAAAAAATCCCAATTATTATAATTGCCAACAAGGGGATGACTTTGTTTAATATAGAAAAGAGACAATATTTCCAACATAAAATTGCTATTAAAAGAAATAGAATTCTTGTTTAACAAGAATCATAAAAATTCAGATACTTCTCCACAAATCTCAGAATAGAGGCCTGACAATGTAATTGAGTTAGTAATAACCTGATTAAGATGTCTGGCAATCTATAGCTCCATAAAAAGTATCATGTACACATGATGATATCTAGACTAATTAGATTATCTTGACTACATAGGCGGATCCAGGGGGGGGGCCCGAGGGGCCCGGGCCCCCCCTATTGGCGGAGCAAAAAAAAGAAAAAAAAGGAAAAAGAAAAGGAAGGGAAAAGAGAGGAGAAAAGAAGAAAGGCAAACATAAGAGGAGGAACATGATTGAATAAAATAACATGAGGGGAAGACTTTGAAAATGATTTTTTGAAAAATCTATTTGTTAGGATATAAAATTTTCGCTCGCGCTTCGCGCTCTTATTGTCTTTTAGGGGATTTGCATATCTTGCTCAATATGGAGCTTGAAATATCAAACTTTGAAGTCAATATACAAAATATATTTCAGCTGGGAAATTGAACTTTCATTATTTTGTTTGATTTAGAAATTGATTTTTAAAAAGTGCTCTGTAAAAATGTCTGTGTTATGGTCTGAATATTATCATTTTCTGCTTGCGCTGCGCGCTCGCCAAATTTGATTTGTAAGGTACCGATTATTTTCCTGTATTCCATAAAGTTCTCAAAAAGTTCCCTATTCAGGTCAGATTGTCAAAACGTATCAGCTAGCGCTGCATGCTAGCATTTTGATTAGTGAGTTATGTATATCCCAATATTAATTCTAAATCAAACTACTTTGATGACAGTTTATCAAAAATTTCGGTTCGCGATTTCCGCTTGCATTGATAGATATCGTGCATTTTATGCATAATTACAAAAGTGCTTTAAATGTCCAGTTTTCAGGCCATAATATTAACAGATTTCGCGCTCTCATGCTTAGGAATTAGAGAAATAGGAAGATAGTCATCATTTTCTTATGATGACATAATGCCCAATTATAGAATGTCCCGGTCCTATGTAAAAACTCAAAGTGATAATAATAAAATACATCAGCTCTTTTTTAACTGTCATCCATCACGATTCACAATTTTCCCACAAATTGTTTGCAATACAGAGCTTAAATTGACACTTTGTAAGATCGGAATATCAGATGTTTTTAGCTCGCGCTTTGCGCTCGCTTTATTGATTTTCATGATAAGAAAGGTACTTAGAATACCCAAATTCTAGGTCGAAATCTAAAGCACACGTTAATTCAGATACGCAGATTGTTCTCTATTTAAATCATTATCCAGTTTCAGATCACAATATCAAAAAGTGTCATGCTCGCGGATAAATAACTTATGATTTTCATGATTTACAAACATGAATAGAGTGTCCAGAATTTTTCCGCTCGCGCTTCGTGCTCGCATCAATAAGGTTTAGTTTATATACTTAGAGTCCTTCCAAGATTACAAAAAGTGCTTAGCATTTCCATTATTCAGGTAAAAAATGTCAAAATTTTTCAGCTCGCGCTTCGCGCTCGCAATATTTGAATGTTGAAATATGTAACGTCTTCATGGCTAATTGCAAGCAGTCCATAACAGGTACAATTTCGAGCAGTTCAAAACGTATACAAAAATTTTCTGCTCGCGCTCTGCGCTCGCATTATTAATGTAAGGAAGATCCCCACTTATCCTTTTCATGATTTAGAAAACTAATTGAATACTGTCTTGTTCAGTAGGTCTAAATCTCGAAATTTTTTGCTCACGCTTCGTACTCGCATGTTTAATTAATTATATACCTATTCTGTTAAACAAAAAGTGCTGAGAATTTCCATTCCTTAGGTAAAAAATTTCGGCTCGCGCTTCGCGCTCGCATTATTTCATTTTTAAAAATGTGTAACGTCTTCATGGCTAATTGCAAGCTAGTATTTAACAGTACCTTTTCCATCACTTCATTTCTGCTCACTCTTTACGTTCGTAGTAATTATTAACTTGCATACACATCTTTTTTTTCAGGAAGACAAACATTTCCCAGAATGTTCAAAATTTTAGGAAAAAGTTTTCCAAAAAATTTAGCTCGCGCTCGCATTATATAAATAAGGGTTATGGTATTATACATTTATGTTTCATAAGAATAAAGCTAAAAAGTGACCATTAGGACTACCCCTTCAAAGAAACAAAAAATCCCGGCAAAAATCATATTCGAGCGGCCGATCGGGGAAATATGGCTGAAAAAAATTCCGGGCCCCCCTATTGGCGAAGGCTGGATCCGCCCCTGGACTAGTCAACCTAATCAAGTGTTTACAGAAAACATTTTTTTTCTTTATCAGTAAGTAGACTTTGGAGCACATAAACTCACGGTTGATAAACATGTCACTCAAGGGAGGATTGCTAAACAAGAAACTATCATGACACTCTTCATAATCCCTTAGTGCAATGACACTAAATAGAATAAGCTACTTTGCAGACTGGGGAATTTTCCAAAGTGGCAAGTTGTATCATTTTATGTATTTCTTTTTTAGGCTACATGATTCAGTGCAATAATCAAATGAATTCATTAAAAATACTCAGATCATTTTATACTTCCATACGGAAAATAATTTGAGGTTAGAGAAATCCCCCTATCCAATCAATTAAAAAAAATGAGAATGAGCCTTGTAAGTTTGTAAAGAGTCAGGTTAACTGGGTTCAAAATAAAATCTAATTTGAAGCAATTACAAGAGTAAAGGAAATGGGTGACAAGCTGAAAATAATGTGATGAATGTTTTCTGTGGCTATTTCACCATTAGAAATTCAAAAACTTTCAAGGCAATGATTGAGATCATACAAATTTGATACAAATAATGTTCCAGTTGTGGGCAAGCTGGCCAGAGTGCCGATAACCAAGGATGTGTCAAATTTATTGTCTAAATGAATGAAAAAATTATTCAAACTTGTTGGTGCTGGGAATGCAAATGATATCAAATTGGGGATTCAATGAACCTGCCCAGGGGTTTCTGGACACCCCCTTGGGAGAAAGTGGAGTACCCCATGTACTGTTTTGGAATCAATGCATGACCAGTCTACTGTAATGTAAAGGGCAGTGCACTTCCATTGTCTACCCTTCCAAAAACTTCTGCTGCCAGGTTTATCACTAGTACACCATCTATTCCTGTCAGTTATTGTTATTCAGTTTAGTAAAGACTAGAATATAGCACATTCAAAATGATCTCTTATATTAATTCAAATCTTCAATGTTTTTTTTCCAGCAAGAGTAAATCAAAATACTGTTCAACCTGTAATATTACAATCAACCTGAGAATTAAACTGAAATGAAAGAGTATGGTGGTGGTGGTGGTTATTGTGGTGATGATGATAATGATGATAGTTGTGGTGGTGGTGGTGGTAATGATGATAATCATGATTATTATTATAAAACATCTAATAATGCTAACAGATTTAAAGATGCTGCTCCTTTTGCTGCTGCTGCTGAGGGTAATGGTGATGATAATGATGATCATGATGAAGACGATGATGATGATGAGGAGGAGGATGATAATGATGATGATGATGATGGTGATGATGATGATGAGGATGATGTTGATGATGATGATGATGATGATGTTGATGATGATGATGATGATGATGATGATGATGAAAGATTAACTGTCTGCCTTTGATAAGTGCTTCAAACATTTGCTTGGCAATAAGATTTAATTTCCAATGTGAATCTCCCCTTTCAAATATGAACCACCCTTGTTTGGGTTGGTCTGTCTGGTGTTACAGGTGATTCACCTGATATGGGGGTAATACTGGCCTAACCCAGGGGTGCTAAAATGCACCCCTCCACTTTTGAGGTCACTCCGAGGACAGGTGATCCCAAACATCACCAGGAAGCCTCAGAGAAAAGAAACATTCATCATGTAATCTCCTTTGTTACAATGTGGAGCAGAAGGAAACCAGAAAAGGGGATCACTCCAAAACAATATCCTGACAAAATGGTTGGTGATATGTAGGACAAAGCAAATGTCTTCTCTAGAAGTTCTTCAAAAACAAATTAATCATCTCCTTGTTCATCCAGCAAAAGTAATGAAAATTTATGTGATACTGTATCTGTTTTCATGTCTGTAAAGTTTGTTCATAACGGAAAACCACTGTCAATTCAAATCATCCTTGACTAGAACCAAATGTTTCCTAGATGTTGATAATTAAGATGTAATAACCCCCCTCAAAAAAAATTACACATGGAAAAATCACCATGAAGAATTCAGATATATTTAGAATGCTACAACTATTTACAGGTTTATTTTCATAAGTTCCACAATAGATGATACAGACAAAACCCATAGATAATTTATGACTATCACGTCTATGGCATTTATACATCATGAAGTTATAAACCTGCATGTTCTGTTGCAAAACAATGCAATGGTAGCATGCCGTCACGCACAATCATGTCACGATGGAAAATGACGGCTTCTTATGAATCGAAATTGACTTCATTAACTCAACTAGTTTCAGTTATTACAAAATAGCGTCACTCCAATCGTACTCAGCCCCTGCAGCTAAGCAATTTATAGATCTTGCAGTGAAATATTGTGGCGCTGTCAAAAACTTATACTTCCATCTCCCAAATGTAGACAGCAGGAAGCAAGTATTTTTCAAATGAAAATATTGAAAGAAAAAAAATTGGAACTTCAATATTGATGCTCTTCTCGGTTGAAATAGAAATAAAAGGAAATATATTCCATGATCAACACCTTCACATGTTTTGGTTTACAAAGTAGAGGTAAATATACATCTTCTCACTTGGGGGGAAAAGAATATACATGTAGGTTTCTCAATCTACCCATGTTCAAACTTCCCTTAGGATATACAATCAAGTTCATTACAGAGTACAATATTTTGAATTAGTATGATTGATTGCTAATTCTATCTACACTTTTGTTAGATCATTTTGGCAATGTCCATTACTACAATCTTTTAAAAATCTACTTTATAATCTATACAAATCTGAACACTGCATATGGGACAATGGAGAGTATTGAAATAAAGGGGAGAGAGAAATACATAATAAATCAATTTTTGATCCTTCTGATTGCAATTTAATAACAAGTAAAAGAATATTGACATTACTTTTATTGCTTAATGGATGCATTGTTTTAAAACAATAAAGATAACTCCTCAAAGATCAAAGCGATCAAGGAACTGTCAAGAACGCGGTTAACATCTATGTGGGGGACTATTATGAAAATGTTTCCTCACAAATAATGTAATAACTATCATGATCTCAAGATCCTAAGGGGTATCCAGATTGTCACCTGACATAATAAATTTCTCTCCCATCTCAACTTGTTTTGACACACGCTCTAAGTGGGGGGATGAGGTGTGTTTTCATACTGATTGTCATCTTGAGTTTCAAACTTAAACTTGAAGAGAGGAACGCTCTGGGAATTAGTCTTATATCTTAGGCTACCAACTTACAAAAAAGGTTAAATCCATTCAATTCATTGTTAGCAATGCACATTTGAAACAGCTATTACATGCATTTTCTTAAGGTATAATATCATATTTTGTGTACTCTCTCTATTCATCTTCATTTTCCTTTTAATCAATATCTTCTCCCTCTTCTCCTTTATGTATGCCTTCTCTATATTTGTTTCTTCTCCTCATCAGCTATCTCTACCTGTTCTTCCATCTCTCACCCCCTTCTCTCTCTTGTTATCCCTCTTCCCTCTCCCTCCTCCCCTCACTATCCTTTTCTCTACTGATCTTTCTCTTTGTCTTTGCCCAATTCCTTTAAAAAATGTTCATGATATCCATGATGATCTGCAGGTGCCTGGACAATTTAATTCTTTCTTATTCTGAAATTGAGTTTCACTGATAAATAAACAGTACTCGGCTTTACCACTTGTGAACTGCGCTCTCCAACAAAATTGCCCAAGTTGCTTTCCCTGACTTTTGAAACAACATTCAACATGCTTTTGATATTATTTCCAAAATCAGAAAATCCTCCTAAATCCATGTCACCCTCTCAAACCAGGCCAAGATGTGAGTGACACCAAGGTTTTCCTAAAGTTGTCTCTCTTCAGAATCTTTAATGTTTCTTTGAGAAAGCAAAATAGGTTAAATTGAAAAGGAAATATCTAATGAAGTGAAACCTGTCTGAGCTCACATGACCATGAAGAAAATGCCTTTTTACTTATTTTTCTTTTCAAATTAAATATACATGCCTTTAAAGTAGCCTATATGTTGAATAACTTTCATATAGATAAGTAATCTTGGCCAAACAACCTTTTTTAATGATTCCTAGAAAGTGAAGAAAATGCATTTTAAGTGTGAAGAAGCCAAACTTTTATGCCATGTAGGCCTCTATCTGTAAAGCACTTATAACTGTTTTTCTATTGCTATTATGCACTTTGAAAGTGGAATATAATCACTAATGTAAAATATTAAACCTACAAAATTCATTTTCACTTGATGTTGTGCATTAAAGTGGCTGTCATAGAAGACTACTATCACCCCCCTGTGTTGATTGATTGACAGCCACGGGCCTTACCAATTCACACCTTTGCCCCCAAAATATTTACCCCTGGACCCTTAAAATCCCCTCTCCCATTTGGTAACATATCATCTCTAATAGCCCCCAAGAGGGCACACTGCAGATCCCCTCTCTCCACCTTTACCCCCCCCCCCTTACCTATAAGCTCAGCCGAACTCTCAAGTGCAAATTCCCTACTTTTCATAAATACTCTTGATATTTTCGAAATATTTTTGAGAAAATCAATACTCATATACAAATTGCTTCTGCAAAAGCAACTAATCTCTAAATAAAAAACAAGTCTACGAACCACTGAAGTTTATTTTTTTTTATTTCAATATCAGTTTTAAAATAAAGAACAGTAATTTTTTCAACCCTTCTATTTACCAAATGTGTATGGTAAAAAATAGTATTGTAGTGTATCAAAAAAGGAGTTTTTTGTTCCCATTCTAAAAACTGAAATATGTGAACATTTCCCATGCAATTTTTCCCTAACTGGCCTAATACTTAGCATGTCAAAATCTATAAGTGCATGGAACAGATTATGTCTTTAAATGGAGTTCACTGTTTGGTTTAGATTGAATGATTTTCAGTACACTATTCATGATCAAATGGCAGCTGGAGCACAAATGTTAGTTTAAATGAATAAAGGTAAATATTTGTTTCTTTCAATGTAAAGAATGCATGGATCATTCACTGTACGCCAACACAGTGAGTGAATCATGCTCTTTTTTATTGTAAAACACACCGTTTTTTTTTTATTATAGAGCCTTATTATTCATAAAAGCAATAGAGTGGAAAAATAGCTTTCACTTTTTCAATGTAAGACAAACAAGTACACATTGAAAACCACATAGCATTTGTTGCCTCCCAAATGGTGGAAAAGATGATATACTATTGAACTATTCCAAAGAGCGATAGTTCAGTCACATCGATTGTCAATATATTATTGGCAATATGGCAAAAATAGATTGCCCTGCAGGGCTATATATTTCACACTATGGGAAACAGGTGTAATATCTTAACTAGATACAATACATAAGGTTTACGATCCAAAATGCAAACAAAAATGATACAACATACTTATGATAAATTTGAATTTTGTAATTCTTGCATGATTGTCATAGCTCCATAGGTTCTCATGCCAAGGCTTTATCATTTGAACATGCATTGTATGTGTGAAAAAAAGTTCAATTCATTTACTGCGAGTGCATGTTCATGTACATGATATGTTTATCTAACCTTTCCAACATATACACAAGCCCATCTCATAAGGGTCTCTATAAATGACATGTGCTGCTATAATATCACCCATGGTACAGCTTGAAATAACTTACAAAAGGGCACATAAATTATAGGCAAAAATGACAGAGCTTCCCAATTTGATAACTGGTCATGCTGGTAGAAGGATAAAAAGATCATATGAACTTCTGTCTACAATACAAAAAAATAGAAAATTAGCCACTTTCTTACTCATACTACAGTTAACACCAGCAACACCTAGTCTGATCACAGCCTTTCATAATTTACATTATTTGTGATTTTTTGGTTTGGAGTTGGTGATGTTGGTGTAACTGGATAGCATTACTTCAGACTTCCTTAAGGCCTGATCCGACTGCTGATGGACATAAAAAAGTATTCATAAATGAGACAGCGGGCAAGCAACATTTTGGGGTGGCTCCATACATTTTCATACGCTCTTGACAATGGACAAAATGGGCAAACAATGAAATCACAGTGGACGGATGCTCGATGGATATAGAGCATATGAAACACATATGCAAAGAGCACACAACGGATACATAACATTTTCCAATGGATGGCAAGATTCTTTTCCGTTTGATAAATCCTCTCTGCATCCGTAAAGTGCAGTAGGACCAAGCCTTTAGTTCATGGATGCTATTTCCTAAGGAGAAATGGTTGAAAGCCTTTTAATATATTTAATCACTTTAATCCTCTCTCATACTTCAGTAATAAATAGAATACTTGATTCATTTAAAACAATAGGCCTTCAAACATGGACCCTTAGAAATCCTATTATATCTGGTGACCTTAATATATTTTCATAATGTCATATCATTAAATAACTACATGCATGTCCAGTGGAATTTGAACTTGGATGGACAGCAAAGTTCTAGAACAAAGTTGAACTTCAGTGTGGTTGACAGAACAAACTCTTGACTCTTCAGTCCCAAGGGGGAAATATTATCCTAAACTTTGAGGAAGGGAATATAGTAAATGAATCCCCAAAATCCATCAACGCAAATAGCTGCACTCAGTCAATAAAAGGCTAGGTATTACTGTGGACAAATCCTAAGTTATTGGTGGTAATCTTACATAGATTCCGTTTTTCACCAGAATGTATTATCAATTCTGGTGTCTTAGGCCATTCCAACTTCCTGCATCCCCCTTGGACTCTTGGTGGCTGTATTCAAGCGATTATAACCTGCCGTTTTTCAGACATTAGATTTAAAACACTGTTGCATTCAAAGGATTTTTTGCTAATTGTAAAAATAAAAGTCTTTCAAAATGCACAATGCACAGTGTTTTGGTATTCATTTTGCAGAAGCAAGGATGCTAAAAATCCCTTGAATGCAACAGCGATGTCAATGTCATATTATATACTCTCTTAAATTTGACTAAGATATGGCGCCAGATGAAACTATACTCTGTCTTAAGTCAAGGTGATTCATTTCTAAGTTACTTTGACTCAAAATTGATTAATATTTTAGATGATTCCGCTTTATTCTGAGTCAAATTCATTCTAAATCTGAGTCAATTTAACAAGGAATAGAGTCTATTCTCAGCTGGCAGGTTTTTAAAGTTAAGTTCGACTGCAGGAAAATGAGTGAAGCATTGTCATAATCATGATATTACCTGCTTTTCATTTTCCAAGTGCACCTTTACTTGGTCAACCTACTCAGTAGCGTGCACAAATGCATTTTTTTTCTATGAGGAAGAACTAGCATTGATATGTTTTACCAAAGTACATATACCTATGTTTCTATTGGCATCTTGATTGATGTTTCTAGCACTTAGGCCCTAAAGTACAAGAAATCATTGAGCTCACCCTCAGACATACAATTCCAAGTCCAAGGTCAAGACCATGGCTAAGGGTCAAGACCAGGCACTTTTCAGAGGTTGAAAGGGTATGAAGTCAAGGATGACTTCAAACCCCTTGCAATGACTGACAAAATTGTCATTCATTGATAATTTCAGTGAAAATCTTTCATTTTGATTGACTGAAGAAAGCTATAACTAGGGTAACTGTCAGTGCATGGCAATTTAGTATTGGTAAATGGGTTCTCTGTTAATTTACATCAAATACAAATGTTATATTTCATTTCAATTTTTATTCTTTAATATCTTTTGCATTTATTTTCTTAAATTGGCAACCAAGGTACAAGCCCATCTTACCCCTTCCCTTTTATACACCCCTGAATCAATCGACAAAGATCAAAATAGTGGGGCCGTGGGGCATATCCCTCTTCATTCTCTGGCTCTTTATACTTTCCAATGACCACTATTGTCTTTAACAAGCCCTCTGACCTTACGCCATTCATTAGGCAATGATCATCGATGGCTACAGAACGTCTATGCCGATGAATCAACTTCAATTGACAACCCTTTACAGATCCGCATCAGAAATGTCAACCTCATCCATTCGCAAGTTTGCTGTATTTCTTAAAACGTTTTTCTTCTATTTCTTTCCGTTTTCCACCTGCGGGTTCAAACGGAGTTGACACAGTGCAATAGTCGGCCTGTCCGCACTTGCTCAGACTTGCTGCCAAAACTTGGGAGGTTTGGGTTTAAAGTCAATAAAATAGTGTCAGAGTTCAAATCTTTTATTTCAACCACCCTTGCCACTGAGACCATACATCATCATATCTTAAATTCTAAAAGAATTTTCACAAGAACAAACTCATGAAGAAGTATTTCATCTTTGAGGCACACTACTTCAATTATTGATGATTTACATTGCTTTTATGTTTGAGACAAATCAAATCAAATTTCTTCTGTGCTATTCTATGCTATTGATAATGGAAATTTACAAGGTATCCCAACATGTATAATTGAAATTGGTGACCCATGTATTTTAAGAGTTTGATTGGAGTGTTACAAATCAATTCATCATTTCACTAATGGTTTGAATTCATACCAGAAGGGGCCTCTTCTCAAAATTAAAAGCATTCCCAAAGGAAGCCTGTTAGCTTCAATAAAAAATAGTCAAAATAAAATACCACTATTCCCTGGGGTACAAGTCCTGACCTGTTATGACTGCACAATACAGTGTAACAGACCCTCTGTTAAGCCTATAAGGACCCCTTAACTAATCCCCTGGGGGAATCTAAACCCCTATTATCCTTATAATGGGATAATCATTGTTTATTCTTTCAGGCAAAGTCCAGTGTTGACTATGGCATGGCTGTATCTTGTGGCTATTATGTTGAAGTGAAATTTTGTAAATGGCAAAAAAAAATACAGTCTACATCATTTCTCTGCTCTGTTTAATAATAAGAAGGAAATTTAGGTATGAGGTGTGTCAATCAAGACACTATCCCAAGTCCTCAATCAAAAATACTATTTCCTCATTCTGATCTGTCTGGTATAGTATTCTAAATTTGAACTATTCTCAGGATTATCAGGATCATGTCTGGTGTGGAAGACAACTGAACCAAAAGTTTATGATTGGATTAAATGACAAGCTTATTTTACACCTTAGCCACAAATCAACTGGAAAATTTTCCACTGGGGTCACAATCATTTCACCCCCCCCCCCCCCCTCCTCAAAACCCACTCTCTCGTTTTGTTGTGTTCCCCCTCTTCATACCTCCATCCCTGGTCCCCCTACTACATCCTTCATTTTTCTGTCTCCCTCCCTTCCTTTCTCTCTGAAAATCTCTTCAACCAAGAGATCTGTGCTCAAACCATCTCACTTTCTTCATCATATATCCATTCACTTTCCCATAGTCTCTGTCAACCAATTGATTTGGATCACCTTTTTCTTGTTGTTTCTTGCACTGTTTCTCTGTCTATCATTCTTGTCCTCAGTAAACATAAAAGAAAACAATTTCTAGGCATACAACCTCGCTGATAATTACCCCCTTTTTCTTTGTGAACAAGTTCCACTCATTTCTTACACCTCAAAGTCTGAACAATTGAGTCTGATAGATTTAAGTATTGATTGAACACAAAGGTGAGTAGAATTATCACCCACGCTGTAATCAATACCTACATGTAATACTACTAAATACTTACAGTCTCCTTTAAGATTGCAATAAGATATTACTATAACGGTAATATAACTTCCACTTCAACACAAAGTAAATTTATCCAGCAATAATTAAATGGATACTATACGAAAAGTTTACGCAAGTGTTATTGAGATATGATAAGCTAGAAATACCAAAAGATTTATTATTCTTTGATCAGATCAAGGAGGGAAAATAAGTTGTTTACAGTTTCTGGTTGAAGTGTCACTGGTGTATGTATTGATTAATGGGAATAGACATGCTAGATTCAATGGTTTAAATCATCCCCATTATAATCAATACCACAAATACATTCTGATCTTCCCATTTCAAAACAAGTTATCATCTTGCCTAGGGGTTCTCGGTGTTACTTGCACTTTATATTGTCTTGGGAGAACTGCATACAAGGTAAATAGATCTTCTGAGTAAAGATATCATTAAAAATAATTTCCTATTTCATGGCATATGAATATAATATCTAAAACATACACTAATTAATCTCCTGCCATGGCTTTCTTTAATTTGCTAACAAAGAACAACAGTGTAGCTCGTTCTGATAATGAAGCAGTAATAAATATGAGAATGTATTCTTCCATGTAATTGATGCTTATACATTAAAGGGTATGTAAACTTTGTTTTAAAAAAAATGAGTTGTGGCATATCCCGAATATTGGAATATTTTTTCACTTTCACAACCAAGTTGTGAATCAATATCACTTTTCACATACTTGTAATTAATACCAGAATCAAATTCACACAGAAATATAATATTTGTTTATTATAGAAATGGATACAGTTTGATGTCAAATCATTGTCTTCATTCTTACTCTTGAACGCTCAATTTGTATGACACTCAGGTATAGGCCTACAGGTATGTATGCATATATGTTAATCTTGTGTTACCCTAGTATTACTACATCTTGTATTTCTTCTCCTAAAACAGTGCTAAACAAGGCAACTTAGAATTAACCAACGATATCATTGCAGTAGACAGGTGAATTTTAGCAGATACTTCTCCCCTAAACTGATAAAGGGCAACCATATAGATGGAAACAAAGTACATTGACCTATTGCTGAGACATCGCCGTGCCATTTTGATTAATTAATCCTCTATCTTCCTCTCTCCAGTCTCCATCATATCCTACGTTCATTCATTTACATTCATATTATTATCAACTCATCCCAAATAGGTGGGGTAGACAAACAGAAAATCTCTTCTTTATTCTTATTCTACAAGGTTAAATTTGATTTTGCCAATCATGAGAATTCCTGGTCTTGATTTCCTTCTTTTTTTATTTTTTTTTGGGGGGTTATCCACTTCACAATAGAATGAATCATATTTAATCAGATTATCTTCTTGACAATATAAATCAACAATATTAGAGTCCATTAATTTTTTTACTATTTAATCACTACACCCTCCCCCCCCCCCCCCCCCCCCGGAACATGTACTTAAAGCAGTGCCCTTACATTATTTAAACTAATGAGCCTGAGAATAAGAAACTTACACTAAAATTAATTGAGGTCACTACAAAATGTAGTTTGAAATGCAGAAGAAAAAATATACATGTGCAATGTGTTTTGCAAAGGTCATTTAGTCCACCCTATACACACTTTATACCAGACTGTCCAGAATAGACTACTACTTTGTTTACAAAGCAGCAGTGTTGTAGGGTAGAAAAATAGACTATGTACACAAGAAGAAGCATCGATTATTTGTGTAATTTGAATAACAGAAGACAATGTTTATCATTAACAGATGTCCAAACCAACAGGACAACAATGACCAACCCTTTATCAATAAAATGGACAATAGATTGTGTCTTTATATTGTTGTTGTGGATGACGGAACCTTTGAGTGTCTCTGAGCCAGCGGCAAGTTCATTCAATTCGGCCCACATCAATATCAATACATAATAGATTATAACGGTGGTATCTGAAGAAAACAATTTTCAAAGGCAGCGCTGATGGTCTCATAAGCAGGGATGTGTAATTTGATAGATTGATATTTAATGACAAAGTGATTGATTTGCACTCTCTGGCAATGGTTACAAACTAGAATCCCAACTTTTCTGACCAAAACAAGGAACTAAATACTAATCTAGATATATCGAAAAAAAAGTGCATGCAAAATGTTTCCTGAACTAATTGCTCTTGCATGATGATTCTATAAAAGAAAATTAGTCAATTACTGATTTTGCAGTGTCAATTTAGAGATTTTTAAAAGAAGTATAATTTTAAAGCTAAACTAATAGAGAAAGAAAGAAGATATACATCAGACCTGCTTTAACCAGAATAAAATATACAAAAATTTCCAAGCTAACCCTTCCACTTAACCATTTATCACTTTGTTACAAAATTGCTGTATCTTTTCAAGCTATTCATTATTATCCTGCTTGAAATGTGATTGGAAACATGCTTGGTTATGTACATTCTACTGCTTTATTCTTTACTTGTTTAACTCATTATTTTTTTAATACAACTCTGAAGACCATCCATCAACAGTATTGTTATGCATGAGTCACAATGGAGGAATGCTAAAACAATACAATAAGTGGTGAGAAGTCATACACAAAGCATTTCATGATTGAAGTATAGCAGACAGGGTTTATTATCTGTTCATTCCAAAGCAATGACATCCGTCATTCCTAGTCTTGCTCAAAACAACAGGCCACTCCATGTTGTTTTCAAAGTTTTCAGAAATAATCCCAGAAAACAAATTGTGCTGACAAGTTCATTAGGCAGTAACCAGGAGCATGCAGTCATCACCATCTTCAAGAGCAGAATGAGAATGGTCGGTTAGAGTGGGATCGAGCATAAAGCAGAGATGGCCCTTGACTCCAACCCTTTTTAACCCTCTTGAAAATTAAAATCATAATACCTATAACATAACTCCCCCATCCTCCCCCCCAAAAAAAAAAATGCTTTTATACTCCAAGTCCACCACTTCCAAAGTAATGGGCTCAAGAACAAACACCCAGCAATATTTAGAATTTTTTTAAACGGGGGGGGGGGGGATGGCAACATACATGTACTTTCTGCTTCGAGTCCCTTCCAATTTCTTGAAATATCTTCCATGCAATTTATTTTGGAGCAATAAGATTGACAAAAAGTCACAAAAAACCTAAGAAATCCTAGAAAAGTAACTACTTTTAGTGACTGGTGGACATTTTGGTAGCCATGCTGAATTTTCACTTTATGAGGGGGTGATACCTTCATGGTTCTAGAAGGAAGACAGGTTGATATTGATTCGTTGGAATGAGTGGGTGGGGTCTTGGCGCCTCCTTGGGAATCCAATTGATTTCTCACAAACTGGATTGAATAGGAATGTTAATTCAGCTCACAAACAAATTCATGGTTTTCATTTCATCTTAGTCGATCATCAAGCTATTCTTAGCATGATTTAGAACAAATTCACTTGGAGAATTCAAAATATAGAGCTAATTATTGGTTTGAATTGTTTGATCAATCGTTGGATTATTCTTAGTCTTTTGAAAGATCCCATCGAAAACTGAATAAAACACGACTTATTATTGGGTTGTATTGATTATATGTTAAGGAGAGGTGAATGAAGAGGTTACAGGTTAATTTTAACATCTATAACAAGTAAACAACCCCCATAATAATTTATTACCTTAAAGCCTTTTGTGACCTTAAAAAATCCATATTGGTCAATCTATCTGTCTGATTACATATGAAAGTGGGTTTAATGAGTTATAAATGAAAATTTAATGCAAACTTCAATCTTGATAAGAAGGTTAAAAGATGCTTAATGGACTTCATTACATGCTGTATATCCCATTCATTTGGTCCGGAGTTCTTTTCATGATGACATACACTTCTCCTTGAAATGCTCGAACTATTGACCCAATGATCTTACATAGACATGAATGAATGAAAGGAATTCCACGGCCACTTTATTTGCTTACACCTAGGTGATTGACCGATGAAGAAGATCTATACCCTAACATTTCTTACATTATTAATGAACTGACCATCCTCTTCGTACAGGTCTCATGGCCTGAGTTCTGACTGGACAATAGGTAAGGAGTAAAGGGCCACTTGAGGGTCAGTTTAGTTGACCACAGGTATTCACACTTTCGTTTTTATCCTTTGTATTCTTTTCGGTAAGAATGCAAGGAAATATTTGGTGGTCTATCCAACTTAAATCATTTTAAATATCATTGTCTGGTGCTTACCAGACCTAAGGAGCTGTAAACTGAATATTACCTCACTAAATTTGTCATCCTTCCCCGCAAGATGCGATTAAAAAAAATAAGCCCGTCATCCTTGCTTTGCTGTTGTTGGGGAGGATAGCTGGAATAATATTGCTATTTAATTTACAGCGATGGTTATCTAAGTTTGGAAGAAAAAATATCTAAAATCATATGACAATACTTGATTAGAAGAGGGTTACTATAGGTAGCAAAAATTCATGAAGCAAATATAGTTGGTAATTAATGTAGGGGCAGTGAAACCACATTGTTAGATCTAAATTTGATTTGATCGTGCATTTTCTCTTCACTGTTTTCATTGTACTCCTATATTTTAAAAGAAAAAAAAAATGGGGGGGATAACAGTTTCGATATGTTTGCAGTGAGCATTTGTTTAAATTGATGAAAGATGATTGTACAGTCGTGTTTATTTGCCTATAGATGCACATGTGTGAGGGATAAAACAATGATTGTGGTAATCTGTGACACCTCTTCAAAATCTGGAATCAATTATCTCATTTCCTTCTGTTCATAATGAGATAAAACAGTTCCACAATTTCTCTTAGATTTTATTTTCTCTCATACAGTCTCCCCTTTATTTTGGTTGTGAAAATAGAAGCCAAAATGATAACATAATGACAAAGTTGTTTCTAGATAAACATTCATAACAAGGAAAAGATTGACACTTACTCCTTCCTCAGCAATGCAATGTTTTTCAAGCAACATCCATAGCAACGCAACCGCACTTGTCATTTGCATTTGACGAGCTACATGTACGTCACTCAAAAGCCAACTTTCAATTTAAACCATCTTCTCTGCGTGCTTATCATTCCTCAAAGGCCAATTTGGCAGAGCCGGTAAACAACCCTTTTGAATTCTGGAGCAATCCCTTTGTCCAAAAGTGACCAAACGCTTTGAGAAGTCACAATGATAGCATATTTACATGGAACAATTCTCAAACAAACTCAGAGGATTCACTTCTCCGTTCTGCAACCCATTTTAATCCAAACCATACCTACAAACATGACGCAATTGTGGATCCCCAATCATTTCATCAAATAAGTTTGGGATAACACCAAGTTAAGAGATCTAAATGCTTCCACTAGTCCCTGTGGTATAATGGTTATCATTGTTCCATGGCATAAAAGGTGAATAAAAACCACATCTATTTACAGGATATAGGGCAAACAAAAGAAAAGAAAAGAAATTTTGATAGGAATGGTTGAAAAAAAAGGAATGATACCCACCTTTGATTACTTTTTGAATCACTTTTGTGTTCCCTTGATGTCTAGCTCATTCATTGGTTTTATTTTCTAGTAATTTACCATGCCAGACAAGGACACTATCAATTGAAAGTTTGCAAACTTTTGGATGGCTTAAACTGTTTTCCCTTGATCAACATGTATGTATGTGTTTTAATGAACTCATCTAGGAGTTCATTTAGTGCAGGACTACAGGTGGAACCGCCTTGAGCAAACATCAACCGAGACAGAAGACAAAACACTAAGGGGGGGGGGGGGGCTACTCAGAACTTATAATCATCTGCAAGTCAATTATACGTCCTAATATGAAATCAAAACAATAAATCTACATGCTGACTGACCCCAAAATTAATTTTCAAGATGGATATGATCTAAGAAATCTTGGTAAATAAAGACAAGAAGCCCCTCTTTTTTTGGGGGGGGCAGACTTTCTGCCACATTGATTTGTAATCCACACCCAAAAGTATACATCATCTACCTCAGACGAAAGCCTGCCTGAAGTTCAATACCTATTCACACAATGGGTGCGAACAGAGGTGATTCATTGACCGCAATCATGGAATCATAATCATATACAAAGATTGTTGATGCACTATCAATTGATTAATGAACAAAACTATTCAAGGAAAACCGGTAGAAGGCACAATCAGACTCTGCATTTAAACCTTTGAAAAGACAATCAGAAAGGGGATAGGAAGTTTGGAATACATACCGTACATACAAAAATTGTACATCCATTGTCATTTGAATTTGGTTGATAAATAATGAACAAAGAAAGTTCAAAGAAAACCGGTAGTAGGATACCACAACTTTAGAAAACAGTTGTTGAAAAGCAGACCAAAAGGTGAAGAATCTACAAACAATGACAAAGAAATTATTTCAAATCCTCTTTCTGTCATGCTAGCCAGGGTTTTTTATTAAATACTTTTACAAGTTATTCATATTAAATGCGGTAAAACATATTGCAGACTTCCAGCATACAATTTCATATTTTCATTTCAAATTCTCCTTCTGCAATGCTATTCAGCAATTTCCTTTTAAAGTGTAAAGATAGTATGGGGTTAAGAAAGACAGTGTGAATCGAAAAAAAGATAGTATGGGGTTAAGGATAGTCCGGGGTTCAGGATATTATGGGGTTAAGGAAATGTAGTGTGAAAAGCATATAGGTGTATTATATAATGTTGTAATCTTTTCCTATTTTCTTGAAGTCAAATTGTAATTCCTTCAGCATCCCCCTCCCACTAATGTATACACTCTAAATTCCAAGGATTTAAAATAAGTCCAGATCAGCTGTGAATAGTGACCACCCGAATATTATATTAAGATTTAAACTTTGATTTAAATATTTTGAGATTTAAAAGTTAATTCTTAAGAGTCAAAATAAATTCAAAATTTGGTTGGTCACTATTCACAGCCGATCTGGATTTATTTTAAATCCTTGGAATTTAGAGTGTATCCCCACAAAGTTCCTTCAGTTTTATGGATATTTTCCCTGTATGTCATGAAGTATTAGGAAAAAAATATTAATCATGCACTTTAACATTTCATCAACAGAGACTTAAATATATACATCAATAATTAATATGAAATTACTTTAATTTTTGTCTTACATTAAAAAACAATAACTTTGATGATGAATCATTCACACAATATAGAAATAACATGGGTCTTTTTTAAATAGAGAAATTGTCTGAAATACATTCCTTTATATACAGTGAACATGCATGTACTTTGAATGCAAACCAACGCTGGTACACCGACTAATTTCAATTTAAAAAAGATAATGAGAAAATAGCATACTAAATAATACAACAAAAAATATCATATCTTTTGAAACAGAAGAATGAAGGTGATTTAACAATTAACAAAGATCCATTTGATGTGTACCTTGTGTGTCTCAGTAGGGAAATTAAAAAGTCATATTTCATAGTTTTATAAGATCTATTTCTAAACTATGAACTGTAAATGCACTCTTGACACTTTAACACTGATCAATAGAAAGAATCTAGACAAGACTCAATTGTCATCTTAAACAATACATGATTTGGTATAAGTGATCACTTTAAGAATATTGTCTGATACATACGTAACACCAAAAGGATGAATGTGTTCATCCAAATGACATTTATCAAACATGATAAATGTTATAAGAAACCTCAAAAAAGCAAGAGAAATGTGATACCTCATTACTGACTTCCACTATCTGTATAGTAAAATGTAGTCAAAGAGTCTCCTCCCTTTGAAATGGGAAGAACAGCTCCATAAAAGCTTTTTAGAATATCACAAAAGTTGCAGGTAGCCGCTGACAAAAGCAACACCAACTCAAATGATCTATTAGAGAATCCCAAATGACAGATACTTGTAAGAATGAGATGAACTCACAAAACCCACTCATCTGTGCCTTCCCAAGCACTTCTCGCGACAAAGCACCGGAATCGTACCGATTGTTGGAAAATTTTATGACTGATTTGGCAAATGGACCAGCTTTCAATATATTTAGGGGTAATACCCATTTTGAAGTGAAACCCCAAAGAGGGGCAGAATCAGGATAAAAGATGCAGCATTTTATAAATATGTAGTATGGGATTTCAGAACATTTTTTTTCCTTTCTTCTCTTTTCATTCCAGAGAATAAAAGGAACCTTTATTTTCTATCATGAACAAAAATAAAATTGAATCAATTATTTTACATAACTCTGATACATACATTCTTTTGCCCCAGTGTTTCAGGGACAACTGCTTCAATGGAAAATCTGCTTGAATCTTAACCTGAAACCTTAGAACCCTATCCTATCATTTACCTAATTCAGAACAAAATCCCTAAACCTACATGTACACTGACTGCCAAATATCAGGTGTTAAATATGCATTATAGTGCTGAATTGCTATGGTGTTAAATGAACATCGACCATTGTCACTTAAATATCTTTTCAAGGGGGATAATAATTAGTTCCCGATTCTTGTGGATTTTAAACTTTGACAAAGAACAAAATGTCCTGCTAAAGATAAGGCGCATTTCCGGGGGGGGGGGGAGGAGCGGTGGGGTGAACGCCCCCCACCCCCCAAAAAAAAAAGGAGGGGAAAAGGAGAAAAGGGAAGAAAGATATATAGCTTTATTGGGTTTTTTCTTGTACTGTCAAAAGAAAAAAGCACATAAACAAGATGTTCTTCTCTCTCTTCATAAAAATTTTGCTGAAATAAACACAGGTGATGTCAAATCAAAGTGTCATGTTGAGTCAACACATGTAGTGTTAATTTCTACAGTATCAAATTAACACTAAAGATTGCTTGGTCATTCTTAATCCAATCTTTAATTCTGAAGTCAAATGATAAAATATTACATTCAATAAAGCCGTTTCTTTTAGCTTGCCAAACATTGTAGTGTTCCGGCCAAACTCAACACTCAGCATAGAGGAGGGCATTTTGTGATGGGGTTCACTAAATTCCAAGGACAACTATACATGGACCTTAAAGGGGAAGTTCATCCTGAAAAAACTTTGTTGTAAAAATCGCCGAAAAAATAATAAAAAATATTGGTGAAGGTTTGAGAACAATCTGTTAAAGAGTAAGAAAGTTATTAGAGTTCAAAATTTGGGATTTGTGACGTCATAAACGAGCAGCTGCCCCATGTGTTATGTAATGTAAATGTATGAATTTCAAATTTTGTATGGTTCCTGATGACTTAATTTTGTTTTTTATTCATGATTGGATGTGAAATGATTTGTCTATTGATATACAAAAGGTACAGAGAAAACCATTTTCAATTTTCTGAAAAAATGACATTTCATTGACTTTTTACCATTCACTATGTAGGAATACTGCTCGCATATGACGTCACAAATCAAATAATTGAAATTCTAATAACTTTTTAATTATTTGATGAATTTTTCTCAAACCTTCGGCAATATTTTTTATTATTTTTCTGCTATTTTTACAATGAACTTTTTGTCAGGGTGAACTTCCCCTTTAAATGGCCCCAGCAGATTTAAAGCCCCAGACGAAACACTTTTCTTTGACACAAATAATATCTACTCTTAAACCCTCCTTAAAAAATGAAAAGATCACAATCTGGTATAATCTTTCTTGGTAAAGAAATGTAATAGAATGCAAGCATGAGCTTTATCCACTTTTCTGATTCAATTAAATAGACAAATTCTATTACCTGTGGATCAGGGGGATACAATAACTATACAAATGACACCAAAACCCACATTTATTACCCCATTCTAATAGGAAACCAAACAAGTATTGATAAACTGCATAAATAATCTGCACATTATTTACTAAAGCCATTCCAATCTTCTTCATTTATCCCCTCTAATGCTCCCAATTTTACAACCAAAGAAAAGGTAAAATAAAAAAAGAAATAGAAGTACAGCGTACCTTTGAAATTTTAATAAATCCATTTGTTGTCCACCTAACATGTTAATGCTCACATAAAGGGACAACACAATTGTAGTATTGTATTGGCAAAATCTTCAATATGCAAGCCTTGAAACTGTCTAGTCACTTTGTTGTGTTTTCAAGAGAGAAAATTCATCTCTAACAAGAGTTTCATAAAAAATTCCTAATGAGATTTCAAGCAATCTTAATAAGGTTGGCATAAAATCAGATTTAACCAATATAAATTAGAGTTGGGATTATGCAATGTCATTGGCCGTACAGCGAGGGCAGACAGGTTCAGATATAGAACCCCTTTTTTTAGGGGGGGGGGGTGGATGTGGATGGAGATCTATGGGGGGGAGTTCTCCAGCTCTAAAATTCTACCTCCATGTATTCAAAGGTACATGTATTTCCCATGTCTCCCATCCCTCATATAAATAGTAGTCTGCAGGCACAGAACCTTGCTCTTTGCTATTCGCATAGTGCATAATGTAGAGTCTGAAGTTCTGAGACTAAATTCACTGTGTACTGTGGCAGACTCTACTTAACACAGACAGAGCCTTTGGCTTCTAGTCTTTACTATATACCTGTAATTGGTTAAAGTGTCAAATACGAGTCTATGCTTGCTGACCACACAAATAGTGAATAAAAGTATAAATTTAGAAGAGGGATTTGTAGATCAGAGTTGGCAACTTTTATATTCACCTTTTAGGCAAAATTTACTGGAGGAAGGAGATCTTTCTCGATATCACACAATCCAGTGAAAGAAATCTATAGTATGTATCAGAAAGATGATGAAAATATAGTTTTCCATTTGAAAATCAGTAAATTTTCAGGGAATTAAGCGGCACCTCTTTGACATCAGGAACACTTGGCAGCCCTCTGTGAAGGGGGGGTAAGTTTTTTTTTTAAAGATATTATCATGGAAGTTCAGAAAACTAATATTATGACTGTAGAACCCTTTGGTAGCTAGCCGAGCTAAATATATATGTAATACTTGTCTCATGTATGCCCTTGTGACCTCCCATCTTTCTCACAAATTCTGGATCCATTACAAACCAACATTTATCAAAATAACAATCATTTACTCGGTACAAAATGAAGTAATAAGTAGCATAATAGCTTCGGAGAAGCCTTAACAATCAATTCAATTTATTATTGCTGTCTATGAAAACTTCAGTAAAGTAAAATAAGAATTGCAGGGCATTCGCATATCCAGCAGAGGTTAGCACTACAAAATCCCAATTTTCTTCTTATAACAGATAAGCAAGGTCAAGCAGAAAAAAAGATCAAAAAGCAAGGAAGTAATCAGTCTGACTTATAGAAATGGTTTAAAATCTTATTTGCCATCTTCTTAGAATGACAGGTTGACCGATAGAGAAAAGGTTGTGGTCTTTGCGTGAATATGAAGCATGGATTGATGCACGAATTCCTTGGTCCATGAAATCAGCTTTGTAAGTTGCAAAACAAATTAACCAATCATTGATATGAATTACTTAACTCATCCTTTAATAGGGAACTCAATAAAAGGCCCTGAATAAACCCTTTGAAATTTTAGTAGACTCAATCATCTACATGTAAATTCATTGCAATTGTAGTCTATTAATCTAAAGAACTGTATCAATAAGCAGGTCACTATATTGAAAGTGGGAGTATCTGAAATCGTAAAAAGCATTTTTTGACAGCCTTTCACTGCAGGAGTATAATAATTTGAACTTGGTATAAATTGGACACTACTATGTATATTGCATTCCATTAAAAGTGTGGATGTAGTTTACCAAGATACAGAACCATTGCTAATAATACCCCTTTCATACTGCCCTCTTCATTTTTCACCGGTGAACTTCACAGGCGAAGAAAAAAATGTACCCTTTCGCACTGACATTTCTTCCCCGGCGAAAGTCAACGGGCGATTGCAGAACAAAACGAAAGAAAATTGTAAACATTACTTCGTACCTTTTACAAAAAGGTATAAAAAAAATTGATTACAACATATTTTGGAAGTATTATGAGAAAAACAAACGATATCACCTTGTTTTTATATTTTAGCGCATTTTATACATGTAAAAAGTGCCTTTAAATAAATATTGTTAGTAAAAAAATATGTTCGAGGGTATCTACTTGGCCATAGTATTTAGCTGAGCTGGCAACTTATCGTGCGTGGAATCTCGGTACAGGGAACTTTGGGAGAGAAAAATATTGACCTCTGACGTCATTAAACGAGGAGAAGTTCACCGGTTTGCTTTCATACTGGCCTTTTCACCGGCGAAGTTCGCCAGTGAAAAGTTTCACGGTGAACTTCTCCACCTCAAGAGGTGGAGAAGTTCACCGGCGAACTTCACCGGTGAAGTTCTCCTGTGTACCTTTCATACTGGACACTTTCCCCTTCGCTGGCGAACTTCGCCAGTGAAGTTCGCCGGTGAAAAGCGCAATATGAAAGGGTATAAGAGAATATCACCCACTTAAGATTTAGAGAGGGTGATTTGTTCTTTCAAATACGCTAATCATTGTGTATTAAACAAATACTATTATTTATTTATCTATTCATTCATTTACTTAGGGAAAGCAAACTTATTATCTGTTGCAGGCCGCTGCGCCCCGAATGGAATCCTGCCGTCCCGGACGATTTATTTGTTTATTTATTCATTTATTTGGTTTAAAACAAAGAAACACAAAGTTCCAAGGACCAAAATTCACACAAAATTGCCCCATAAATTATTTCATTTGATGAATCATGCATGTGAATCAAAAGTGAATGGACCCTCTGTTGTATCCGTAATCCCTATTGTACTCCTCACTTTTTATTGATCTATATGTTTTATGCATTAATTTTCTTAAAATTCTATTCAATTTCAAGAGATCAGCTATCATAATTTCCGTATCCGTATAGTCACCACTATATAATAAACCTCATGCTTTCTCTGCACTGGCTGATAATTGTACCCGACTATTTTCTTTGATTATTCTTGAAATTGAGAGGCTTTTGTGGTTTGGATGACCCACTTCGATTCGGAACAGATCCTGGGGCTAAAAAAATTTGATAAAATAATTAATGAGGCTCTTAATCGGTCAAGTGAGGAACGGTGAACTTCAAAATGAACAAATTGTCAAGACGGATTTCCTATTATGCATGTTGCAACAGAGACAAATATAGGGCATATTTATACTACCGCTTTGTGATGTTGTCTCATGCATTTATGACACAAAATGTGTTGATAATGGATATTTTCCCCATTCAGATGTAGGTCAATGGATGGATTTAGAATATGAAACAATCAATGTATTTCCCTGTGCTCCTAACATAAAAATATATAAAATAATTCCACTCATCAGCAATACAAATTTAATACAGTGTTCAAAAGGTGAGAATAATGCTTCCTCCTTAGTATAGTTAAAAGAAATTTTCAACGACAGATGTAAAAAGATGGCTACACTGTATACATGTATGTGAGACCTTAAAGGTATTGTTTAACTTTGTGAGCAGCTGATTTAAAAAATTCTCAAACCAAGATGAAACATGTGTACCAGTGCATGTATTAGGACTAATAAACCCTGAAAACAACCATTATTGAGAATGAGAAGCTAAAACTACAAGGCAAACTCAGATTTTGTATAGGCGTCTTACAGACACCTATATAGTACACATAAGTGTATGGGATGAAGTAAGATGGTGTTTCCGGTCACTTTATATTTCAATTTTTGAAGCACTAAATAATTATTTTCATTTTTGTAACATATCCTAGACACAGGTGACAAGTGTGACCAAGCTCAGATTTTTTAAAAGTCAAACCAATGTTAACCAATCACTTTAACATATCACTTTTAAGTAAAACAATTTCAATTTGAAGGTGTCCCACTGTGAGGAAAGATATAAGCCTGAAAACTCAAGCTCCTCTCTCAAACAAAGGAGAGAGCGAAATTTTTTTTGTGGATTAAACTGTTTTGAAATCTTAGACACACTGTAAATTATCTGTCATGAGAACTTAACATCTGGGCTGAAGAAGCTTCAAAACTTGAAAGAATTCACACAAAAATACCATGTCCAATACTAAACAGTAGCCACAATGTAGCTTTATTGATTTGTGTGTCCTGGGGGAGGGCTACTAAGTCGTTAAGTATGTCAACAGTTCATTAAATATTAATGAAGGTGGAAGTTAATTTCCTTTCAAAGTCCAGGTAAAATAGATGACCCCATAAAATGACCACATGGAGTGGACAATCACCTCTGTCCAATTCTGACTTATATTTTATTTTTTTGTCAATTTCAAATTAGAGGTGGACTATTTAAGCCTTGTTTCATATTCAAAATTGTATGATCAATTTGAGGTCTATGTCATGATCAAAAACACTTTTCTACTAATGAGGAAATATTTTAATAAAACACTGCTGGTAATGGATAACTCGGAACAAAATCAAGTCAGAAAAACATATATATCGCATTACAAAAAAAAAATTCTGACATTGTTGTTCTTGTCATACTGAACTCCATTGCAGGGTAGCGAGGTAGGGGCGAACCCCTCACTTCAATATATACATTAATGTAGGTCGTAATGTTCTCACAGATTTCATATGAAAGTTCCCACACTAATTTATATCATACCTTAATATATAACACAATGCACTTTAAATCTATTCTTGATCAACACATAAGCACAATTAAGAAAGCATCTCATAAAAACTTTGAAAGTCAAAATTTTTTTCTCACAACCCTTTTCCCATGCAGGTCCTGCCCTGAAACATTTTAACTGTACCTATAGGATTGCAAGGTGAATTGAATTGTACAAAAAGGATATCATTCACTGCAAATGTATTGAGCATTTTTTATACCCTTCTGCCAAGCTATAAAGGATGAAAAACGGGACTAAATAGCCTTTATAATTACAAAGTCATTTGTCAAAATGGCGCTCCAGGTGCTATTTACATAATGTTAGGACCTCATCCATCCCCCCTTCCCCATAAAAAAAAAAAAAAAATGAATGGGTGGTTACTCATCAAAGCAAAATGTAAAATGTAAAAATTCAAAATAATGAAAAACTTTTAGTAAATTTCTGGATCCAAGAACTATAAAGTAATAGATGATAATACAGAGCTCATCATAGAAGGTCAATGGCACAATAGTCACAAAGTTTCTGTTATCGTGTTTTGTTCGTAATCACAGACTGTCAAGCTTCAAAGCTATACTATCTACAGCATTATGGGTAAATGAGGGGGAAGCGTGGGAACTTAATAACAACTTGATCATGTTGATGGTGACTAATATGGGGTGTGTTCAGTTGTATTGGACAACAATGATTGTATGTATACCATGACAAGTGAAGAAATACAAACTTTAGGGCAGTTGAAATTCTGTAAAACTTAGGTTATTAAAAAGAAAGCCTTTATTGTGAATGTTCATGTATAAGGATCACAGAATGAAAATTTTCAAATTTTTTCAGCATTATGTATATGCTGACTATGTGTGGATAGGAGAGTTAAAAAATCATGGCGTGCATGGACAAACTGGAGTCAGAAACCCTAATTGAAATTGAAGGTTGGAGTTTTATACCCAAAATGCAATATCTGTTCCACAGTAACATCTGAAGACTTCAAAATCTAAACAAAATCAGGGGGAAAATATCTAGGGCAGTATCAAATTTCTACTATGAACTGAAGTTAAAATGCATATCTGAACACAAATTAGTTAAACTCCGGTGACAATATCAACTGAGAAAAAAAAGATCAATCAAAAGCAGGCTGAAACGAATCAGATTTTTTGCTTGACTTGTCTCAGCTGAGATGTATGAATTGAGAATGATCAATGGCCCTGTTCAGACAGGAGGAATTTGATATATATATATGTAGTACTATTTTATGAAAATCCTCACAGGAAAAAAAAGTTCAGATCCATCTCTTTGGTATACTGGATGAATATTCAAATTTCCATTCTTTGAGATATATATCCAATCTAATCAAGATTGTTGAGTGAAAATTAATCAACCTAGTTTAAGGTCAATGTATTAATAATACTGGTTTCAATAAAAAGTAACCTCATACATGTATATCTATAGTGAACCAATATCACAGTAACTATTAATAAGTCACCATAGTTAAGACTGGAAATGAAGCATGGTTCTACATTGAAAAAAAATATGTTAAGATAGATCTACAAGTATGCAAAATTAATACAAAACATGAAAAACAAAACAAATTGAGACTGTTTGTTGTACATTAAAAGCACAATTTACAATTCTCATCTAACTCTGTAGATCCATGCCTGAGCAAAATGAAGAAGGGTGATGGGTCAGATGACCCTTCGTAAAAATAAATAATAATCATAACTTTCTTACTTATTATTGACAATCAATATTTGAACCCCCCCCCAAAAAAAAAAAAAATAGTTATGATAAAACCCCTAAAACCTCCCTCTTTAGACTTTGCATATACAATCAATTTTGTAGGTCTGAACGACACTATATAAATGGGTGAATTAAGGGATGACTTCACACAATCATCATGACGATTCCCAGCACGCTTGCTCAATACCCATGACATCTACCCCATACAGACAGTATTGTGGTTCACACACCATGCAGGGGGTAAGGGGGAGATCCAGGGGTAAAACATACAGGTATAGAACGTCAATCCAATGATCAATATTCGTGTACTTTTGACTTCTCTCAGATTGTACAATTTGACAAATGAAAGTACTTGTTGCACACATTCTACATGTAAATAACATTTGAAATTAATATTTGAAAAAAAAAAATTCATTTTTTTTCTTATATGAAAATCTTACAAGCAAAAATACCTTTAAAATTTGTGAAGTGTGTGAAATACAAATAAATTACACAATATATTCATCAATGAAAATTAAGCATTGTATTTTACTTCCTTTTTCTTAATCTAAAGTACGAGCACCATAAAAAAATAATGCTAAGTCTATATATTCAAATTCAATGGAAGTAATGTGATTTAAAAATGCACCAAGAATAAACCTAAGAAAAATAAAAAGAAACCCCAAATATTGACAATAATGCAATATACAATGCATATTAGAGTTTTTGAATGAAACCTTAACATTGTTACAGTTTCATATGCAGAGATATATGAAATGGAACTCTAACAATACTTTTATTCTAAATTCTACTATAATCTTGAATAGGACAGTAACCCACTTGAATACTCACTTCTAAAATGAGAGAGCCACTTGTATTTACATGGGTATTCTGTAGGGAATATTGCCAATATTGAAAATCTAATCTTCTGAAGTACTTTCCATTACAAACTAAAATATGTGCAAATACACCTGAAATTTGCTCATACACAACGCATGACCTGGTTTTATGCAATATTCTCAATAACAATTGCTCTACAAACAAAGCGACAAATCCATTCTATTAAACACTTCATGTCTATAGAGGTTTTAATAATACTAGGATTTATTTATACTTGAAGTGATATGGAAAAGCAAAGATTTTGACTATATCTCTATTCACAGCAGTGTTTGGGTTTCAAAATTCATGCTCTAATTTTGCACAATCAAATTATTAATCGGTATATAACTCGGCATGTATTATCTCCTTCTCTCTTTCCACAATATCTGCATGTAACTGGGCAAAGAAAAAAAACTACTTTGTCGTCTTAAGACTACCTAGTGGAGCGTTGTGGCCCAGTGCATTAGTCTTCTGACTTTGAAACAGAGGGTCGTGGATTCGAATCTCAGCCGTAGCATAATTTCCTGCAGCAAGAAATTTATCCACACTCTGCTGCACTTAACCCAGGTGAGGTGAATGGGTACCCGGTAGGAAGAAATTCCTTGAATGCTTTGATCGCCTAGGCAGCCCAGCTAAAGCCAGGGTAATAATAATATCAGGGCCGCTGGAAGAACAGTTTTCAGAACTGAAGTGGCTTCCCTGGGTAAATATACCTACATGTATCATTATTGTTATTATTATTAAATGATATGGTTACCGCTTGTATGGTGGCTTACAGTATCCAATAAACCATGCCAACCAGAACCATCATTTCATAATACTCTATTATCTCAATACCAGAATTTGTAAAAACAATTTCATTACATATTGAAATTCCTGTTTGATTGGGATATGCTAAAACTGTGATGTATACAATCATCTTAGATCAGCATTCTTACATGTACACTGTATTATCTTTCTACCTCCATGCAATAATTATAATCAGCAAAGCTGTATTTATATGCAACTGCACAATACAGAATTTGTTTATTGATTTTAATCACGAAGGCTGCCAAATATTTCACCACCAGCGACTTTGCCTGCTTTAAATAGCATTTGTTTAACGATAAGCTCTGTGTACCATCAACAGACGTGTTTATCTTGTGTAAATACATACATGTAGCAGAATAAATGAAAGCAGGTATGTGGAAAACGTGTATGTAGGTCTCTGTATTAATCAACCTTGAACAAAGGGAAAATTAAAAATATCATCAGGACATTTTCATTGAGAAGTTTCATTTTGATTTTTATTCTAAAAATTAAGACTGTAATTCCCTCTTTGAATATTTTTTTAGCTGCAATATTTTAGGATTAATATCTTACATGTATTCAAAACACATTAAATCATTGTGAAGGCAAATTATCATTTGTTTTTGTAGTGTCGACGATAGAAAAAATGGACAAAATTTCAAGTTATAGACAAGGAATAACATAATGCAGTTTATGACTGCGACTCTATCATATTCTGCTCCTCAAAATAATAACTTGAACACTGCTTAAACTGGAGATCATTTTTAAGTCTCTTAACGATCTCAGCTAGAATTAAAGAATTGACTGGCTATATCAACATACTGTAGACTCTAGTATCAGATATAATTTCAAGCATTATGGATACCGACATCGATCTTCTGCTTCTATCTATCTCTCAGCTCCAGCTTTGTCTCACTTTCTTTCCATTTTCTTTTCTTAATTTTTTTTCTAGGGAACACTCCTAAAGATATGTTTAAAAACTAGAAACTAAACAAGAGTGCAAGGACCTCCAAGCCCCTTGTGAAGCAATCTCCATTCATTTGTGAATGACCCTTTATTCACTTCAACTAGAAATTGAAAGAGAATGAATGCCACAAAATCATTATAAAAAGAAGAATCATATTTTCTTCAGCAATATAATTCTCAAAACTAATTACTGGCCTGCCGCTCAATGACTTAAAAAAATACATGCATGCACTTTTCTAGACCAATTTCTGATTATTATCCATTTTATTTGTAGCTTCGCCCATCTTCTTGCATAATGAAATGAGAAGAGCCCCAGGCATTTCTTCAGCCAGTCATCTTTTAGCATCATGATTAATCTACGTTTCGCCTTGTCTTCTGATTGCGGGTTGCGACCTAGTCTTTCATAACATGGACGCAAATCTTGATCAGAGAGGAAAGAGGTCTCTAGGGCCTTAGGGATACATATATATAATCTCATCACACAAACATGGATTATGTCAAGAGAAGTATATTTGTCTGCAGCTATGTACATGTATATATTTTACATGTATAGCAGCTGTAGCCACACAGATGTTGCTACCATGCAGTGCAAGTTCTATTTTGGAGGGGGGTTCACCAATAAAAACTCTAGTTCCCATCAACAAACACAAGACAAAAACAGGGGATATAAACATAAAACTGTGAACATATTGCTATTTTTGTATATTGTTGAAAGGGTGTTTGCATGAACATTGGAAATTCCTTGTCTGTACAACCATGGTCACAATTAGAATTCATGAATAAAATAATACTTTGCAGTTTGAAATGTATAATATAATCACACAACTATATAAACACTTCTCAGCTTAACTAATTGTATCAAAATAAATCTTTTCATATGCATTATCCAACCTCCTGCACCCCCCCAAAAAAAAAAATCAATATGCTAATGCATGACACAATCTGCTAGTTCAATACTATACACTGTATGTCTGTATGATGAGTTTATGCATGTAGATCATTGAACTTATCTATGAACTCTCAGAGGCCTTCTACACAATGCACAATTAATTGACCAATCTTTCTCCATTGAAATAATGATTGCAACACTATGCCACTTTAATGATTGATGGATAACCCAATTATTACCAAGTGAATATCATATAAAATGAAAAACGAATATAATATACATGCCTACCATGTACATGGACATGTATCACAAAGGCTATGTGCAGCCCCCCCCCCCCCCCCCCCCAGCTCTCACCCTCTCTCTCTAGATCTGAGTTTCCCCATATTAATTTTGTATCAAATGTTACCTTGAAAGTAACTAAATGCAAAACTTGCACATAACATTACCGTAAAATGTACATATTCAAAGGTAAGGAAATCTTAATCCCCCCCAAAAAAAAAACCATACACACACAACAGAAGCCAATACCAGTATCATAACATGTTAATCAACCAGATAGTAAATAATTTGCTCATGAATTTTCATTTTCACTGAGGCATAAATGACAAATCTATGAATTTTATCATGTGCTTTCTAATGAAGATAGCAACATACTGCACATAAATCACAGATGTATATCCTGGCATATTGTATTTCTCATTAAAATCATGTTATGATTAATATGAATGCATGAATGCATAAACAAATTCTCAACACTCCTGCATACTATCAAGTGGTATGATGATTGTGATACATTATTTCTTGTCAGCCTATCATGCATGATACAGAACTAATACATGTACAGAATTATGCTAGCATGGGAATTACAGTATACAGGATTTAAAAGAATGTGTTACAGTAGGTACTTGATTTGACTGATAATCACAAACCTATTTTTATTTTCATTTTTTCAATATAAGTTTTCTAAAGAAGATTGTAATTGCTGCTGCATGCAATTAATGCTTGAATGCATAATTTACCGGTTAAAATAAATATGTGAAATTTCAGCGAACATCTAAGTTGTAACCCTGGTAACACCCTGATATGGTTATGCTGTGTGTCAAGTATTGTGAATTACAAAATAATGAAATTTAGAAACTGCATGTTGTATTCAAAGTAAACATTAGATCTATGGTACATTGTAAATGCAACAGGTGGACATTTGCACAAGTGACATATGGGAAGATGTAGGCCTACATACTGTTCTAGGTATGCCAGTCTATTTTTAGCACACTCATGTTTGCACTGCCACTAACACGGTCATAATACTATTTCCTTCTGTTTCAACCACTACCACAAAATAAACAGATTAATATAAAGTTATCACCCCCTCTCTCTCTCTCTTTTCTCATCTTTTTACCCTTCACATAATCTTGCATGCCCCATCCTGATTCATCATCTCATTTTTTCTCTTTTACAGACCTCATACATGTATCTTGTTTTTTAAATAAATGTTACAAGGCTTAGATTAATTGTAAGCAGGTCACATAGATTTATAGATGCAATTATTTGCACATTTTCCAAGAATAACGTCTTTTAGGTCTATGGTATTCTCAATGAGAATTACACCATTTAGAACTCCACTAATTAGCAAAAAAATATGTAAACACTTCTAATTGCGGGACACCGCCAATCTCCTTCCCCATCAATGCGAGGATGACTTGCTGCCTGTCTAAAACCATAACCCATTCATTCACTAATCCCATCCCAATTGCCCATCACTTAGCAACAGCATGAACACACTATAACAGAGGATTACTTGCATAAATGCATAATGAACATGTTCAATGTTCCATCTTGATCTAGATGTAAATTATATAATTGAACAGTTTGAATAGTATAAAAAGAGATAAAATTTGATTTACTGCATACCTGCAAAAATGGCAAAAATAAATTCCCACTGAAATGTTCATAGGTCAATGTCCTTTGTTTGCACATACATGTACATGTATGGTATGCCCCTTATTCCATGATCACTAGTAAGTTTTAAGTCCATTGCACCATATTCAAAACTCTCCAAAATATAACAGGGTTAGGGAGTAGGGACCACGCTGCATGCATTTGTACAAGACATTTGCATTCAGAATTGATATGCTGTTTTTTTTTTGTAAACAATTTTCTTTGCAGGTATATTACATGTACATTTTAACGTGTAGTATTATGCATATGCAACTCAACAATGACTTCATTTCAATATCAACAAGAAAAAGAAATGCATGAAAGAGCACCAATAATAAAGAGAAAGTATTACATATTCCCAATTTGACTAAATAGCAAGTGACAATGGATAATACCCCAAAGAGAGCAGATCACATAGCAATAATGACATCAATACATGGTAATAATGGGGCTAAGCTGCTGCAAACATTCAAGGTTATAATAGAGCTTTTATCTACCTATCTTCATGAATGTGAATAATGGGTATTCAGTCATAGCTTCAAAGTCAATTACCCATGGGATTTAATCCAATCAAGTGAATTCAAGCTTTATGAGACACTATTAAACCCTATTATACAAATTAATGTGTCTACATCATCATTAGATAGCACATTACTGATCATTCTTCGATGCAGTATTTATTGGTTACAATGGCGAAAGCCTTCCTTTATATTGTAAATTTCATGAAAAACTTTTTTCAATTTATTTTCATCTTTCTCTCTATCTCCCTCTCTCTCTCTCTCTCTCTTTTTTTTTGGGGGGGGGGTATTAATTATCAAATTACTGTATACACATTGTTAATTTTGCATTATGACTTATTTTTTTAATGACTGGAGTCCTGACATTTCAGCGATTTGTTGATATCACTATTGCAAGGGCATACAATGTTTTCCACAGCACAACCACGTGTACACTCTTTTTACTAAATGCTCATCTGCGAAGCTGGTAGACAACTTGTATAATAAACAATTATTTCCACGTAAAAACTTGGGAATTAGAAAAAGGCTTTTGTTTATGTTGTTTTTATGCAGTTTTATTGAAGTAAAGTTGGAATGTTATTTACGAGCTCCTTTTTAAAAAGTTGGTTTCAGTGTCAAAATGTGTAATTTAGGAACATATCTTTCATGTTAAAAACCCCTGGTCATGTGATCATTTCATAATACAGGTGTATACATTTTTAATACCTTTACAGACCCCCCCCCCCACACACACACACAATAAAAATAGCAAAGCAAAGGAATAATTAGGGGGGTAAAATAGAATTTAAAAAAATGAAACAAAAAATAATTGAAAAATTATTCAAAAAATCTTCATGTCCATTATAACCAATTTTATTTGGTGCCATGGTTAATTGTTTACACCTCATATCAAACACATAAAGGTAAGTTAACTTGTCCCTTTAGATCTCCACAGCCATTCATTGAACAGCAGATGGAATTTGATTTCTGGTAGTAGGAGCATGCACTTCTCACTCTGGAATCAATACTTCCCACTTACAGGCTCCTCATTTATTGATTTCCATTGCTTTGTGGTCAAGATGTAATGATCACACCCATATAATACTGACAATTATAGGGAATTAGTGATAGTACTATCACCATGGACGATCTTTAACCTGTCGCCTACTTGAGCTGGGATAGTCCCTGTACAAAGAAATGACAGAATTTCTGAAGTCAACAGGTTAACCCAACACATGTTGGAACTGGATAGTCCCTGTACAAAGCCTATAGGAATGACAGAATTCAGTATTCAACATGTTTGTGTAACCATTCTCATTTGACTATTGAAGTCTCTATCAGAGGTCATTAAGAAAATAGTGAGCAAGTTTCAATACATCTGAAAAATTCATGAATGATGATAAGAAATTTTCTAAGAATCAATTGGTCCATAGAAAAACTAAGAAACTCACTGAATGACTCAGTTCAGGTCAGCAAATCAGTGTACAGTGTCCATACCAATTGACAATATAAATCTATATTTTTCAACTAATAGAAGTCAACAAGTTCAGGAGTCCCTTGGTTTATGAGGCAAGGGACCAGTTTTAAAATTTAGGAATGTATCCTCTCACAGCAAATAAAGCTCTTAATGGGTAACATGGTATTGGACACAACATGTTTGCAAAGACATATAAAACCAGGTGATTATTGAAGGAGTTTGTCATGAAGGGGGATACTAATGAGCTATCAACATCATAGACACTTGTCAAATGTAAATTGAACAGACCTCTAATTAGACACATGCATCACAAGGAGGGTACTAATCAATTCCCCGTCCCTGGGCTTACACTCAATAAATAGTTACTAAGTTACTGTATTATTGGGCTGTTTGCCCTCAAGAGATGAAGAAATTCTAAACTGGTTATCAATGCCAATTAAAAAGCATGCAATGAATACATGTGAATGTTTTTTCTATAAAAATAATTTATAATAGGCCTACATAATCAGGCAAATAGCTACATGAAGCCAAAGGGTGATTTGTTCCCAAAATGTTGATAATAACCCTCATTTAGTTGCAAAGATTCACTGGTTCATAAAATATTGTCAATTACAGTTAAAATGTAAGTGAAGTTCACATTCTTAAATTATCATTATGATGCTCTCTGTCCATTCAAAATTATTGATCATTCCTGCAGCATGGTTTAACTTTACTACTCTGGACACAAGCACATGAGTTTAATACAGACAACAATATTGGTTGATGGTGATTTTTTTTTTACTTGAAATAAACAGAGAGAATAAATTATACAAAGAAGAACAACAAAATACATCCTCAGATTGCACCTTGGCTGAAGTATTTTTTTATTCTTGAAATTAAATCTGTCCTTTTTTCAATGTCCAGGAAGAAGACACTCATTCTCACCTACATCTAGGAAAGCTACAAAAACACTTGAGCTGTCAACCAGGTAAAGCTCATCACACACCTGGTTCATTGCCCTCATCATAGATTATTTACCACCAGCTTAAAGGAAAAAAAGAAAACTAACAGTGAACAGTTATCTTCTTTTGTCATAAATATTACCCCCATTAACAGTGGGATGAAGGTGCAGGACAACACCTTTAAGCCCAGACCGAACTTGTTTGTGCAAGTCCCCTTCTCGAGCTTTATAATGAAAGAGCCCTCAAAGAACCTGTAATCACACTAATGTCCAAAGGGAGGGGACATTTTTTATACTAATCTTTTTTTTTTTTGGGGGGGGGTGGGGGTGACTGTTCACACCTGTCTCTCTGGCCCAGACAGACTCTGATACATGCTTTTTGCACTGCATTTCCTTAAGCCCATACTATCATTTTTGTTTGTTTCACCCTGAAAATCGAAGTGGTCTAAGCTTCATTTCTGTAGTGTGAAAAGCATGAAAGAATATGGAAAGAATGTGCATGGGGTCTCGTGATACTGTAGATCCATGTGAGCAGCTGATACCATTTTCAAAACCACATTTTGGGCATGCACATATTCAATGAAAATAGCTGAGCCCCATCAATAGTAGTCAAAGTTGCTCTATCATCCAAAGTTCATCTCAAAACCCTTTAATGATGGAAAGGGGGGGGGGATCGAAGGAGAATTCTCTGATGAAGGAGTTTCTCCTTTCCTCAGATAATGGTGCGAACATGTATTGGAAAAATGAAGTCTGGTACAAGTGAAGCCCCCCAAATGAGAAAAGCTTTCAGGGTTGGCACCAATCACAATACAGTAATTCCACAAAGTTGAATAGATGGTTTCCTGTAGCAATCAGCTGACATTGACAGCTTCTCAGTAGATCATTTTACTTTCTCTTAATACCTCTTCTATTTTATCTTGCAAGCAAAACTTGTGCTAGATGTATTTCACACTACACCGGGAAATGATATATTCAATATCATGAAAACAAAAGATTCATGATTTCAGGGGAACCTTATAATTGCTCTCATACAAAAAAGCTGTTTCACTTGTTGTTTACTGAAAGTGTTGTCAGTACATAAATGAATGATTATGGAACATCCTTGAGCACATACTATCCAGCATTCATTCTACTATATGTTTCACCATTTACCGTTTCCTAATGACCTAAATCACCTATCCATGCACAGAACGGGTCCTAGAAATACAATCATTAATGTCTTTCCACTGAATCCAAGATCCATGATACCCAAGAACCGATGATTTTCCAGAATTTTTTTCTTTGCTCTCCTCTTGACCACACATTCACCTCTTACACAAACGGTCAGCTGAGTGTGTTCCTATTGGAATGGTCAATTGTTGTCTTCTCTTGTTTTGACCAAGGAGTTGTTCTTGTTTTGAATGAGAAGTAGAGTGTAAACAACCCTTGAGGAATTCCTCACATGATTAAGCATGGGATCTTCCACCATCACACCTGAGGAAAGAGAACTGGGTTCTCATAATAAAAGGTGTGCGAAATGACCAAGGGTTGACCATAGATGATGAATGGCTATTTAAACTCCTCGACCATTAAGAAGACAAACTCTAAGAAAGTGCTCTCCCTGGCCAACTGTGGTAGATGCCCCTCCCCCCATCCGATCTGTCCGGCCCAATTCCTAATAATTTTCGAGAAATTATTATTTCAAGTTTGGAAACCCATTTTTATCACTAAGTTGCTAGAAGAATATTCATTAATGGAGAATCTGAACACAATGTTAAATGGGTTATCAGAAAACATCATAATAAAGACCACTGGTCTAATGTAAAGTTATTTATTTACTCTGATCAGTGATCTCTGTCAATATCATACTGGTTAAGTTCTACCTGGTGAATGCTTATTATAGCTACTTTGACAATGCTTGGGAGTCTCATTTTTACAGACTCTTATTTCAAATTAACAAGAAAAAGAAAGTGAGATGGAGAGAGAGAGATAGAGAGATAGAGGATGTGGGGATACATTAGAAACCATGGTGCCAACTAAGAGAAACACAAAATTTAAAAACTGCAGGTAATACCTGTTTTTTCTCAAAGCTATTAAACGCAACTCACATTAGGTCCGGTCCGACAAGGCCCAAAGCATAGCATTTTTTTCCACCAGTTATTTCTTGTATTGACACAGAATTTGTAGGCACACATCCTCCACTCTGTGTCAATAACATGTAAGCTAATCTCCCGCAAAAGAGTTTACTCCGCAAACTTTCCCACCTTGTTTTTGATGTCCAGAGGACGGAAAAAATGTTACACTCTGCACATGTACAGTCGCAAACAATACAAGAAAGGAATTCACGGGCAAACAAAACCCTCAAGAAAAGTTTTTGAGGTCTGAACTTTAAATGACACTGTCAAGGCATTCTTTGCATGTTAATAATACCCTTCAAAATAGGAGAGAAGTGAAAGAAACAAGCCACACTTTGAGAGAGTTTCACTGGTAAATACTTTCATTATAAAAGGCGCAGCACCATTGAAATTCTTGTCACCAGTGATGTTGGCAAATTGAGAACAGAGCATATTATTTTTGACACGTAAAATGTTATTATGCAGCACTCAATTTTATCAAAAAAATAGAAATAATGAAAGCTTTAGGACTTTCTGTTTTCTGATGAAAATTCTACAGGAATAATGCATTCCTGACATCATGTTGATTGGTACTAGCTAACAATGGTTGAAAGAATTTCATTTGCAATTAAACCACAAAAATGGTATACTCAAACCACAAATGTGGTATGTTATTCAATATCATGTCTATATTCTTGCCTTTTTTTATTATCCCTCCATGGCAGTTCTATGGAATGAAACATTATCTGGCATCAATCGAAACATTAAAACTGTAATCAATCAGCATACCATTCATGACACCACACAGAGCAAGATATAAAACATCCATTAAAAGCAAGATGCTTGAGTCAAAAGTTCAGATCTGGCATGCTTCATCTGAAAATAAAAACCCTTGATATTCGCCTATAAAGACTCCACACTCCCAGGGGCTTGCTCTAAATTTACACTTGCTTTAACACCCCGGATTCCAGCCGGGCAATTAAGGGCAGGGGATGAAATCTGCGGAACAATCTCTGCTGGGCGGCCAAGGTTTCTGCAGACGAATTCCAGGTTGTATTGAAGCCGACAGGCAGCAAGGTTCATCACTCTGCTTGCATTATTCTTAAGCAGCTTTACATCTACTGTAGATAGCAGAGATGTGGAGTAGAGATTGTTGGGCTTTAAAAAGATTGAATGATAAAGAGTGGCCAGAATAGGGGGAGTAGCAACACAACATGATCAATTAGCAGAAGTATGATTTGGTGTAACAGGTATCAATTTATCACTTGTATTCATGAACTACATGTATTTTTTTTCATAAATAGGGCTTATGTCTATCTGGTTAAGATTGCAATTTTTAATTAGTCAGATCATAATAGAAACTAAGTAAGATAAGACTGAACAGCAAAGGAAGAATTAAATAATAGTTTTACAATGCATACTGTATTCTGCATCTTATGGATTTGTCTATTATTGTTTTTATCCTATATCTTCTAGAATATGTCTCATGAAGATAGCATGATATACCACTCAATGTAGAAACACTACATGTATTACTTCAAATGGAAAGGAAAGAAAGGAGGATAGACTCTTCATTCTTCTTTGTAATTGTTCAATGATCAATATACTGCATCTTTTAAATTATTCATAATTTATATGCATTTTTAGATCTACTAAATATAGCAAAACCCTGATGAAAATTCAACCCAATAGAGCAATATTCTGGAAATCAACTGCACATCAATTGGTAAGCAGTTTAATGAAGTCAATTTGCTGACGTTGCTTTGAGTTAAGCTTTATATTCACTGTGGTACAGAAAATAATGCAATGCATGTCTAAATTGTAAAAATAACATTTATGGTGAATCAATAGTGTACATACATGTATATAGTAATGGCTGCACTGGTTTCAAATTCCAGGTATCACGCAGAAACAACTCCGAGTCCTACTGAAAACACCTTGATTCCATAAAAGGGAATGGGAAACTATAGTAGCATGAATGATGTGTTACCATGGTGATAGAAAATGCATTGATGCAGGTAGACGCAAACTTGGTTACGACCAGTTTGCATGACATACAACAACACATCCCCATCTAATGACTACATCAATGACTGTGAATAAAAGCCAGGACATCAAACATAGAGGATGGGCCAAATACATCTTAAAAAGGAAATTTAACATGTGCTGTATGCGGGTGGATTGGCTTGCATTAATATTCGGGGAGTGAAATTCACTCTGCGAACTGAAAAAGAGTGAGTTTTTAATTGACTTGGAGTGATAATGTGAAGAAGAAAACAAAATCTTTAGAGTGACCTATTTAGAATGAGAATGTGTTGCAAACACAACACACATTTTTTTTATCTATGATATTTCATCATAATATGAATACTTTTCAAACTTCCTCCTTAGTTCATGTTTATTTATTTTCTACAAGGTATAATTTTATGTACCTCCATTTTTTTCTGAAATGTTTAATACAATGGCATCTGTTTTCATTTGAATGTTTATTAATACCCCTGGGGCCTGTTGCAGAAAGAGTTGCAATCAATCGCAACTCTAAATATCTGCGCAACTTGATTTTCAACCAATCAACAGCACACATTTGGGACTTGCGATTGATTTTCGGCTTGCGTTTAAACGCAACTCTTTCTGCAACGGACCCCTAGTGGTGCAGAACACATGGATCCTAATAGGATCCATGATAATTAACACTCAGGATGTATCTGCATGGATGAACTGAATTAGAATTTATGAAACGGAAGTTGCCCCAGCCCAGACCTTGGTTTAAAAGAAATTGTACACAATCACCATCATATGTCTTCATTTACACAAACACAGGAGGAATGAGGTGTTACAAGAAATGAATTTTGAGAAAAGAGATATGATTACATCCAATGAAGGCCACAAGCTTTCATGTAAAGAGGTAGAATATGTCCAAGGATTTGAGAGCGAGGGGAAATGGAGACTCCAAAAAAAATATAGATGAGAAGAGATAATGAGATGGGAACGAAAGAGAGAAAAGAGATGGGGGGCTGACGAAGGAATAAAAAGAAACCATGGAGGCAGAAAGAGATGAAGAACAGGGTGTGGTGCATGATAGAGACTGAGAGACAGATACTGCAAAAAGGCAGAATGAAATAGAGATCAGAGATAGACAGAATGAGAGATACAGATACAAATAAAGAGATAACAAGGGAAAGAAGGGGGAAAGAGAGGGGAGAAAGAGAATGGGAAAGAGAGACATTATACAGAGAGAAATTTGAATGATCATTATCAGATTACTAGTATTCATACAATGTACGAAACCCCAGGTCCTTGACCGTAACCCTGATCAATCCATTTCAGGAAGCTGCCGGCCATCTCAATAAATTGATTATGAAATGACAAGTGAAGAGCTTTATATTGATCCCCAATCCACACTGTCCATCATGATGAGGCCATGTTCACATTTAAGCTTCATCACACGATTATGCTGATTAACGCGGTCAAATTCAAATTTCAGTAGAAAAAATAATAATAAGCTACATGTACAAACTCTTTCCCCTGCTAGTGCACATCTATTATCTTTTAATGCCTGCCTTTTGAAATCAAATTTAAATTTTCATCAAAACAACATTTTAAATGTGAAACATGGAAAATATAGCAGAATTCCCTTTTGCTAGAGTATGAGAGATTGAAACTCAAAACAGTCAATCTAGTTGAGTGTTATGAACTACTTGCAATCTCCAGATGTACGTACATGTACATGTAGGCCTACATTCAATATCCATGTACTCATTTCTAACACAATTTTGTATACAGAGTGTGAACAAGACCAATATTGACAGTTTTCTCGTGCTGAGATACATGCAAGACGAAGACAGAAAACAGCCAATCTGGTGTGGTGTTACCACGCACAGCTCGAAATGGAAGTCATTTTCTTTTCCTCATCTACTGGAGTGAAAATGATCACATTCCAGGGACAGAGGAAAGACTGAACACTGTTCACTTTCAAATGAAATATACAGTTCGTTTCTATAATTCTGCAGATAATTCCAGTTCAAATTTTGTAGGGCCTATAGTGTGATTCTTGAAATAAATACATCAAGCTAATGGCACTTGTCAATGTTAATAGAATCATATCATCTGCATAAACCATAATCAAAGTACTGTACTTAGCATTAAAAGTAAATGGCTCCACTTTTTCAATTTTTGATTCTGCACCTTGAATGGCTCCAAACGAATATATGGTACAATTTCCGTTCAGATTAATCATCTTTGTCATCATCATCATCATCATGCTCCACCTGAAACTCATGTACACATGCAGGTTTGTGTCTTTCAAAGAAAGCCTCGACAATATCATTAATTTTCATACAATATTACAAGCTCTGATTTCAACTGTCTGAGAAATATATATAATTCATTGGAATTTTGGCTTTAAAAATTGTTTTGTTTTGTGTTTAATAATGGTAAATTAATTGATACATGTACCTTTCGTAATTAAGGCCTACATGTAATTATGTTAACAAACTCTTAATCTGCAAGTATGAATTCCATAGAATATGATTTTTAATACAAAACAATGCCTCTGAATTGAGAGTATGTCAGTTGCATCAGGTTTTGTTCTCATGCCTACACCATCCACCATTTTTAAATGTCCCCTCGCCTTCAACCCTTTGAAGCAATAATACCTGTCTGTACAGCGCTAGAGATTAAATGGGCCATGATATTTGTCATTCAATTCTTGCGAAATTCAGCAGCTTCATTCGTAACAAAGGATTCTACTATTATTATAATCAGCTGTCTCCATTTCAAAACCTTGAGTACAACAGCCTATCAAACAAAAATCAACTGAGAATGATATGTGATCAATTCCCATCAAATGCATCCAGGGCATCAATAATGGGAGGGGGGGTGCTCAGAATACTGTAGATCCTGATGTTCATAATTCATCAATAAAAACATATTCAGATCGACATGCAAATCATAAAATCATTTTATTTTCCTTCATGTATGTACACATTTGTATCCTTTTATTATTAATTTCTTTAAAGACAAATCATTTTTCCAGTTCAAAACATTTCATTTGTAGACATATTCAAGAAATAGTAAAACGTTATGTTCATTTTTTTTCTTCTGTAGGATGGGATTTAATTAAATCCCTAATGGTTGGGTAGATAAAATTATCTGTAGTGACTGGTGTACAGGTAGCGTGTCAAACACTAGAATAGCATATTTCTTTCATCTCTCTCTCTCTTTCTCTAGAGCTATTCCTTTCTTTTCCAGTTAAATTTATTAAGAAGAGAATGTGTTTTTTGTAATACTGGTCACATGTTTTAATATGATGAAGGAAGAAGAGAAACCTGTCAAAATGTTGACATTTATTGTGTATGAGTGAATATATACACTTGACTGATTTAAAAGTGATTTTCTTTTGATTTATGCCAAGGAAAATACAAATTAAATTTCCCCTACCCCCCCCCCCACTCATACACACACACACACAATTTAAGTCTTCATCAAACTTCCTTCACATACATCAATCATCATTCAATGGATTTAGTATCAATTTCATTTTCAGTTAACTCCTAGAACACCATCAAAGCAATTTCTTTCTTCTGTTCTTTAATTTTTTTTGGGGGGGGTGTAGTCTACAAAGTGCTGTGCATGCAATCCAGTGAACACATACACATCTCTTCATTCTCTCTCTTATTCAGTCTACATTGATCTTTCTGTCGTCGTCTCCAATTATTATTCAACTTTAATATTCAACTCAGTTCACTTCTCAAATAGCAACAAAAGAATATTTTCATTCATTCAAAACTCTGTTGGGTATGAAGTATCATATTTGGCTGATACTTTTGATGTAGAATATAATTTTTGGCCTGACTATTTTCGGTGTAGGATTACAAATCCTCTTTCCATCAATGAGAAAAATCTGGCAGCTGGAAGTCCAATCAACAACTCTCTGAACCCTGTCATTATTCACCACTGCTTTAGGATAATCTCAACTTTTGTTACAGGAATTACATGGGGTCATGCGGCTGACTGTGCCAGGAGAGTGACCCACCGCTGTGAGTGGCAACAAAAGCTATAGGAAAAACCCTGCTCCAAAAGAAATCATCAATTCTAAAAGAAAAAAATGGAAATCAAGATTCCTACACATGTATGTAGGCCTACAAACAGTATATGTTTCTCAGCTTTCTGTTCAAGCTAATTGTTTCTGGGATGGTATTCTGCATGTTCAAAGTATGTTGCCCCTGGTTGATTTTCATAAATTTACAACATTAAAATAAAATCTTTGATCTTTATTATCAATGTATAGAACATTATACACATGATTTAATGTGGAAGCTTTAATAGTTTTGCAGCCAGAATGAACTTTGACTTTTTTATGGTTGCTATATTTTTTGTCTTGCAATTGACACATAGCTGGCATAAAATTTGGACAACATTTTACATCCACTACGGTAGGTATTCACTGATTAATTATGCATGAAGGTATACATCATCCGATCCCAAGGGGGACCAAAGGGGTCCAAATAAATCAACATTAAACCCCCTCATTAATAGCAAGACCCCATACTGTGATAACTAACATGAATACTTTCTTTTGTTCATCTCCCTTTAGTATAGGTTTGCCTCCAATGTATAGGACATGAAAGCCTATATCCAGAGACTGACTATGCTCACTCAATTATCTGCATTCATTCCTTCATTCCATTATTCGCTCATTCAATTGTGCACATATCCATTCATTAATTCATTCATTTGGACTCAATAAATTTTCAGTCATTTTATGGCTCAATACAGTTAAGTGAAATCCTCTTAGTGATTGTAAAGTCCATGCAATGGCCAATAAACTAAATGTAGGTATAACAAATTAGAATAAAATCTATTCAACTCAAACACAGTGCAAAATCAATGTTCTGATGAAAATGTTAACAATATATAAATAATTAATAAATAAAACCCAATGAAAATAGTTTTACAAGAAGGTTAGAAAAGGAATCCATGATTTTAAATGAAAAAATGGCCAGCTCATGAAAATATCTGACAAAGTATTTAACAGTACAAGGAAATATGTGAAAATGAAAACAAAAATAAAATGCTACGGTACAACACAATTTTTCTATAAATGATTCTGGACTAAGTTAAGACTTGTTGATATTCAAATGTAACTATTTTTAAATGTCATCCTTTTATCATAGAGACCAGTTTTTTTCCATCTTTCTGTTAAAAGTTGCCAACATGCCATAGTTAGAATACATTTTTTTAGGGACCTGGTATGCTTACATACCCAAAACCCCCCAAAAAATCAATTGATTTGGTCATATCAGAATATTGCTGCAGGTCATTTATTGGTGTTCATATCTAGGCGTGGTTTGTTTTTAAGGCTACACATTTATCATATCACAAGATTTGGTTTCATTTCTGTCACATCCCCTATCATTTTAAGATCCTATTAAAATAACTTGCTCCATTCAAGCAACTTCACTCATTTATGGGAATGCTCTTAAACCCTCTAAACATGGAACTTCAAACAAATCCAGATTGTTTTAAATTTGAATCCGATTGAGATTGAAAAAAGAAATCTTAAGGATTCAATATTGAGATCAGGTGGTTTTCTCCATACCCTGGAAATCCATTTGTACCACAAATTTAGAATTACAACCACCAATTTGTGATACAATCAATGTACAATGTAATCCACACAAAATTCCCACTGACTGAGAATCTAGCAAAAGAGTAGCAGGAGTATTGTACCATTGATTATTGATGAATATATTACATTCTAAGCAGCTGCAAGATTATCTTAAGTCTATTGTGTCTTAAGATGTAATTCCTAAACAGGAGTCATCTTAAACTTCTTAAACTCTAGATGACTGTACAGTGACCTAGGGAGTTGAAGATTTAAGGTGAGTCACCAAGGCAGACCAATGAAAGAACATCTATAAAGGTAAATTATGATAGATCTATGCAACTCTTTGTGCACAAGAAATGCAATGGTAGACATGAACATTAAATACAAAAATTCAAAGGGCCCCCATCGTACACCATTCATCTCCAAACAAACAAAAATTTTCCCAGTTCCCTATTTAAAAAAAATAAGAATGACAAGGTCCAATATTCATAACAATAAAAAAGAACCAATCATGAAATTCAAATTACATGTATATTGACATGTATATTGTTTTTTATTTTAGCCAGAATAAACAAGAGGTTAAATGCAATCATAAAAATTAATAGTTTGATTTTCTTTCTGTCTTTCTCTCTTTCACAATAATTCTGAAGTTTATTCTGGTTTATAGCATGTTTTGTTACCAAATGATGGGTAAATTTATCCTGGGGTAAAATCAAAATAAAAGCTAAGTATCAGTCAATGACAGAACAAAATCATTAGATGCTTGCTTTAAAAAAATTGCACATCCTTGTAAATAAAATATGTGATTCATCACTGAGCCATGAGTGTCTGTGCAAACATAAACAAACCTTTTGCTTCCTGACAAATTCAACATGACAAAGAATAATGAAAATGAAAGGAATGTTTTACAGGTACCTATTTCAGGCTACTACTTGACTTTAAACACGCAATGCAAACACAAAGTTGAAGATTCCAGGGGAGACGTGACATGTACATGCATGATGATGTATGGATGAATATCCATACAATTGTCTGTTTCACAATGAAACACAAATGGGATGTTGTCAACACAATTCTTTGCCTGAATAAGATGAGTTAAACTTCCCAATTTTTCTTTGTCATGTATATAAGTCTATATGCTTAATTGCTTATTAATAGTGGAAAACAAATGAGTTTTCATATGGTCTACAAAATCGAATGTACAATCAATGAATCAGAATGTTCTCCACACAACATTTCATGAAACAGAATATAAATGGACTCTAAAAAAGCTCAGTTTGTCCTTATTTCCCCATGGCCATAGAACTAGATTTCCTTAAATTGCACCGGCCATCCTAACCCTATAAATTTATACTCCTAAACCTTAATACTAAGTTATTTTTTCACTTTGGATGGCTGTTGCAAAAGGAACTCTTTCCCAAATGGAAAACACATAAGTATCAAATGTTACTATTAACTTACTTAAGTTAGCAAAAACTGGATTAAAAATAAATAAATTTGCAAATTGAAGAGATGCAGTCACAACTCAGTTCAAAATAAAACTAAGTCTGCAATTCAAAAAGACAATAATAATATAAATTATCATCTTTCTTTCTCTCTTCTTATCTAAAAGAATCAATAACTTACCTCAAATATTCCTGAAGACAAGTATCACAATAATGATGTCCACAACTGGTAATCTGCACTGGATCCCGCATGGGATAACGACAAATAGGGCAAACGAATTGCCTTAAAACTTTATCACGGAACTTGCACTTGAAACCAGGCATGATGACCGCCGAGTCGTCTGCTACGCTTCGCTTCCGTAGGGATTGCACGCAGTCTCTCTCTAGCTCTCCGAAAGCAGAAAAACGGCCAAGCAAGATGCAAACTCAAATAAACCGAAATAAATATTGAAGTTTGTGTGCTGATGTTGATTGCAGTTATCTACAGCATTAATCAAGTAGATGAGACCTGCATTGACGAATAAAGAAATGATGCGATATATTGAGAAACACGAAAATAATTTTTAGAAAATTGAAGACCGGAGATATGTAAACACAGGTGCACGTGCGTGCGAGCTTGAAGCGGTCGATCCGAGTGGTCATTGTTTTTACATGCCATGCGCCATCCGCGCCGCGCTTCAGCTCAGCCAGACGATTGATATCAGATACGTTACGCGATCGGATCAGTGGGCTCGACGAAACCAAATTTCAAGAGGGGTGTCATTTATAATCAAATTATGTGAAACAAGGTGAAAGTAACTGCCCAGTAGTAAATCTGAGAGAAAGGAAGCGATTTGTATAATAAGATGGTCGAACAAATTTATAGTGTTAAATATACAAGCTCTGTTTCAATCCATATAAATATAAATTATATATATAATATTTGTCATACATGAAGTCGCGGCACCTCACTTGACTTAAAAGCCTTATCCTCCGATAAGAAGTCGTTAATAATGGCATCATAATGGTATCAATTTTTATTCTTTTTTTTCTTACAATCCCTCTTTATCTTGAATTCATTGACCATTAAAGGCGAAGTTAATCATCGAGATATGCCAGTCAACTATTATGTAAAGGTTTATTTGGGTAGACTATGCAAACACAGTTTACCTCGAGATGGCAGCAAATACGACTTTTGACAAACTGCCATTGACCAATCATTACAACCGATCGCATTTCATTTTCATTTCGTTTATTTCCATTTCCAACGTTTACAATTGGTTTCGTATAGGGCTTGATATACAGATGATTATAAACAACAAAAAAAACTTATCATAGCAGATTTCTAAGTTCTAATTATAGTCAAGATTATTATACAAACAGGTTGGAAATTGAGGAGGCTGCTTAGCTTTGGCTGCTTTGTAGTGTGCAGCAATCCAGTCGTATTTAATTATGGAAAAAAAAAAAAGGGGGAGATAGAAGATGGAAGAAAAAATATATAAAGATACATCTACAATTGAGACATACATGCCCCTACAATTCAATTGGGAAAAATATGACGTTACATTTTAATCTTGCCCACCTCTACCATGTCTGCCAGCATGACCAGGTTGGCGCCAATATATAGTCTAGACTGATTCTATGAACACTAAAGGAACATTTTGCTTAGGTTCATGTCAAGGGAACAAGTTGACAGCTGGCACCCGTCTGTATGGAGGAGTTTTCAAACATTTTTTAACACCTTTTTTCCCACCTTCTTCTTCTTCCTCTTCTTTTTCTTTTTCTTCTTCTTCTTCTTCTATAAATAAAATCTACCACAAGATGGCAGCAGACCTACAAAGTGAACTTGAAGGTGTCACGCGCGTAAAACATTCCCCATAGACGTGTGTGTTAAAATGGCACTTTTGAAAAATTCATAAAAAATGATTGTGAAATTAGAGGGTGGAATGTTTACTACCATTGGATAGAATATATATCTGGCATTCCATATCTGAACAGGAAAGGGTAGCGTAGCCAGCTCATTTTAAAAATAAATTGCCATTTATGAAGATAACTATGATGAATGGAGCAAATTCATCGACTCAAACAGTAAAATAGCCCTAATTAGTCCGCCAGTCAAAAAAATAGTTCCAAGTCACTTTTTTATCTTCCCAATTTGGGCGAAGGAAGTTCAGTAGTTACCATTTCTAGAATCAGTGTTAGATTTTGAATCATATTCATACAGTTTTGTCAAAAAATCGAATGGGTTGGGTCGAACGAATATCTTGAGCCCTCCTGGTGTAATTAGGCTCATGGCACCTATATTATATGACCTATGAATTTAATTTTTTTTTAATAGCTACTTTGCTATTCTTTCATATCTGTACACTCACACACTCACACTAGCACAAAGAAATGCATTGAAAATGTCTATTTTTTATGCAATGACCCATTTTAATGTATTACTCATACATGTTATATTCACTATATGGATGCATACATATCCTACCTGCATACAGCCCAGCAGTGAATGTAATGACAATATATAGGTCCCTATTAATTGTAATATAAAGGTGTATGTAAATTTTGTGTAGATATCAGGATACCAGAACTGCCTCAAATAAAATTACCAGATATACATGAGATTGAATGAGGAAACAATAAAAGTATAAGAACATACTACTTCAGTACATTTGCATTTGACCTATTATATCAAAATCTTCCTAGGGCTATATTGCCTCTCAGATGTAAGAAGGAAGAGATACATAAAAATAGATAGAAGAGAGAGAAAAAAAAAGAGAGATAGAAAGATAGAGAGAAAGAATAATAATTTCATAGATGGCATGGCTTATAAAGAGGGGGGGGGGGAGACTAAGATTGGAGCACACAGCCACCCCCCCCCCCCTTCCCTCCTTAGTTGAGCACTATTAGTCCTTAGATACCTTACCTTACTCTGTGCCTTTTTCTAAATACCTTCTTGAAGGTACCACTCTAGTCCTCTTCATTAAAGTTCTCAAGGCTCCTCTCTACCCCCTTCCTTTTACATGAGCAATTTGTAAAGGTCTTTCTAATATTAATTAAGTATGTGATGTACACTAACACAAACCAATGATGAATCAGAACAAAAAGAGGCATAGACGCTCATTACATTGACCAGTCTACATACAGGCTTACATATACACAGACCTACCAACTTTAGCTGATATGGCCTTGCTAGCCATTAAATCAATTCTTTGCACCTCTTGATGACTAAACATATTGATATCAGTGTGAAATTGTTTGCTACTGAAGAGTTTGGCCAGGAATTCCATCCACTACTAGGGATTTCCCATATTGTCACGCGCGTAAAACATTCCCCATAGACTTGTGTGTTAAAATGGCACTTTTGAAAAATTCATAAAAAATGAATGTGAAATTAGAGGGTGGAATGTTTACTACCATTGGATAGGATATATATCTGGCATTCCATATCTGACCAGGAAAGGGTAGCGTAGCCAGCTCATTTTAAAAATAAATTGCCATTTATGAAGATAACTATGAATGGAGCAAATTCATCGACTCAAACAGTAAAATAGCCCTAATTAGTCCGCCAGTCAAAAAAATAGTTCCAAGTCACTTTTTTATCTTCCCAATTTGGGCGAAGGAAGTTCAGTAGTTACCATTTCTAGAATCAGTGTTAGATTTTGAATCATATTCATACAGTTTTGTCAATCAGCAACATCAAATTGAAAAAAAAATCGAATGGGTTGGGTCGAACGAATATCTTGAGCCCTCCTGATGTAATTAGGCTCATGGCACCTGAAACCCCAGGTATAACAATAACAAGAAAGCATATACTTATATTTCCATTAAGGGGCACCTACTTTTATTTATAATTTTGTGTGTGTGTGTCTGTGTATAACTTATATGACAAATGTTAATTTCATGATTATTATTTTTCGGGTGAAATAAATTATTTTGAAAATTCCCTAAGATCAATCTGTGAATTTAAAAAAAATCAAAGGGTTGGGGACATTGGCGGCGGAAGCCAAAAAATTTAGGGGGGGGGGGTGGTTCACCCGAAATTTTGGGATGGACACAGGTACAAAATTTGACAAGCGAAATAAAGAAAGGTTATCAACCTAGATTTTAGGAGGGGATCACAAAATTTTTGGACAAGCAAAAAAAAAAGGGTCATCAACCTAATTTTTTTGGGGGGTCCACGTGAATTCAGGAGGGCAAGCAGGAAACAAAATTGACGAGCAAAAAAAAAGGATTATCTACTAACAATTTAGGGGGACCGTCCCCCCCCCCTCCCCCCGCTTCCGCCGCCTATGATTGGGGATGCTTATAACCTCTTATTTTCAGTGACCATTTGCAAAAATGTGAAAAATAAACATTATTAAACATTATTCATGTTCAGACTCCCCCCCCAAAAAAAAAAAAAAGATTGAAAAAATCCTTGCGAAATTCCGCTCTTTCCGCTGAGAGCACATCAGTTTCTAACACCGACATGAGGTTCTTTCATTTAAATGCTTTCTAGCAGAAAACAGTCACACAAATAATATTGTAAAATATGGCATAAAATTGCCACTCCAGATAAATGTGCATATTTTGTCCAACATGCATCATACAATAGGCGGTATTCTGATAGCCATGGTTTTGTCAAACCTTGGTTAACTTAGACCATACTTTAATGTATTGCCAGCTGTCAACTCATTCACCATTATTAACAATAATTTTCATCTGCTACAAAATGTTGTCAAAAATTAATTGAGTCCTGACATGGAAAATATAAAAAATATATGAATTTCATGGAATGAATTGATACATTATATTGCCACGAATATGGAAGAAATATTATGAATCCCAGCATTCCATAGAAGTGTAGTTTAAAATTCTAGTCTAGACTCGGTATAAATCATCAGAATACCACCCAATATTTGAAAATGGCAATATCTTACATTACAATATCCTTTTTTCGGTTAATGGATCGTCCTGTCGGCAGCGCTGGGGTACAATTTTCTTGTAAATTAAGATTATGTTGTATGTACTTATACAATGTTCTTTTTTATTGAAGTGCAACGATATGTTTTGTATATTTTGATTATTTTTTATGACGAATAAAAACTGCAAAGATAAAAAAAAAAAAATATCTGACATTGAGGTGCCAAATCATGGTGTTCAGTAGTTCGCAACCAACACACGGCTCGAGAGAAGATTTCAGCTGCACTCGATAGGCCTATTACCCCTAATCAAACTTCCGGGTATAGTTTGGAGATGGTCGGAGATACGCCCATCATTAACCTCAATAATGAAAGGGCAGGGATGGTACCACGAAAATAAGGGCCGTCCATGATAGGGGACTCAAATTATTAAAAAAAACATCAAATCAACAAACAAAAACAACACAAACCAAGACTAAACTAAACATGCAAGGAGCAACTGAATGGTAACAGGAGAAAGTAGATATGAAATTAGTGTACTTGTAGAACTATGACCCTTTTTTCTACTCACCTTCAGGCCAACTACCCCTCATCAAAACTTCTTGTTGCTCCCTATCGAATGAGATGCTGTATATTCTCCTGAGATTCGTAAGATCCCAACCTTATTTGCATTGATTTAATCTTAAGGAAATACTAACGACTTTAAGCGATGACGCTGAGTTACGGTTAGGCCTGTTACAACCGATAATGTCGCAACAACGCATAATGTCGCAGATTGCGACATTATGCCAAGAGCGTCCTGTTACGACCGATAATGTCACCCTAACGCATAATGTCGCAGCAACGCAGAATGTGGCAGATCGCGACATTATGCCAAGAGCGTCCGACGCATAATGTCGCACTCAACGCATAATGTCGTAGTTTTGTCGGTGAGTAGCCTTTAAAAGCCTACACGTTATTTGGAAAATCCATACAAACTGTATTATTTTGCATTATTACTTGTTATTTTTTCTTAAATTATTAAAAAGTGAGAGCATAGAAATAGTCTCGGATGATTTAAAACATGATATCTCCCCTAAATCTTTGTCATATACAGAAAAGTGGACCAATTTCTTCAGATATTTCTGATAAACTATTTTTGTAGTATAAAAAATTCTATGTATAGGGTCTTTTCCACCTTCTAAATAAAAACGTCTTGCCGACACCCATCAATGTAAGAATACTTGCACCTCTGCCAGCCACGGACACGCAGGAATGTGCACCACGTAACTTTGCTATTTTGATATTTACTGCTGATTGAATTTATTAACAACAACATGTTAATTAATGAATCAAAGAGTATGACAAATAGTACAACCAGGAACCACAATAGCTTATGCCAGCAGTGGCGTACCGTGGGTCACGGTATTGGGGGGCACCAGCAAAAATTTCGAGTCAGTTAAGGAGCGCGCAAAGCGCACTCAGTTGCCAGATATACTGACCTAATAGAGACATTTTAAAGACATGCAGTTCCATTAAACGGATATGTATCTCACTGATTAAATAATGCGGGCGCGAAGCGCGAGCTGAAATTTTTGATATTCAGACCTAAAACGGGACATTATAAGCACATTTTTGTAATCATGATACGTACCTGGTTCGCTAAAAAAAAATGCGAGCGCGAAGAGCGAGCAGAAATTTTTGTATATATTGACCCCAAACAGGGAATATATCTTAGGAATCCATTAAGAGTATACATATCTCAGCATAGTCATCTTACGATAGTACCATCCTTTGCTGAGTTTGTTAGAATTACATCTAAACACATTTAGCACTCTTTGTAGACATGGTAATCATGATTATCATACACATCTCACTAATCAAATACTGCAAGCGCGAAGCGCGAGCTGAAAATTTTGGAAATTCGTACCTGAAGAGGGGCATTCTAAGGCTTGTTTGCAGGAATTTGCCAAGACAGTACGTATTTCACTAACAAAATTATGCGAGCGCGAAGCGCGAGCTGAAATTTTTTTATATTGAGATCAGAAAAATTGACATTTTAAGGACTGATTTTAGGAATTCATGAAGAGCATACATTTCACCAAATCAACTAATGCGAACGTTAGCAAGGACAGGAAGTGTTTTATATTAAGACCTTGAAATAGGGCAATCACTTTAAGTAGTCGTGAAAAAGAAGCAAATGTCACTACATGAAATAATAACTCGAATTGCGAGGAAATATATTTGGTGTACAGTATATTGATTTGAAAACGGGAGGTTTTAGTACAACAGGATTATATATCTCGTTAAACAGTCTATGCGAGCACCAGGAGCAATGAAGACTTAGGCCCTGAGCAAAATAATGTTTCATAAAGTTATGAAAAATGTTTCTTATGTAATATAACATCATTATAATATAACATAACATCTATAATGAACATAATTTCTTCTTTCCCCACTATGTTTCTTTTCCTTTCTCCCTCTTTTTCTCCTTTTCCCCGTTTTTTTTTGGCCAGCAGAAGGGGGGGGGCACGTGCCCCCTCATGCCCCCTGTAGTTACGCCACTGGCTTAATCAAATAGTTTAAAATGTATTCAAAATTACCTTTGCTGAATATGTGTCCGACCATTATAATGATAACAACAGATCAAAGGTAGTTGTTAATATCAAATTATTGATTAAAAGTACCAGAACTGTGGTTCATTTCGATCATTTTCTTGGTCTAAAACAAGTTTTTTTTTGGTTATTTTGACCAACATTATTGTTCTGATCTACTACATTTCACTTAAAGCGTTTGGCTGTTTTATGCAGAAGTTTTGTATTTTGTTATTTTTAGTGTTTTTTTACAGATGTAAAATAAACGAACGAAGACTTGATTTGTGACAAAAGGGTGAAGCAGTAATTTGCATAAACGTTTTGGGAGAAGTACCGTTGTGTTTCTATTTTCAAGCCACAGCTCCCTAAATAAGTTTGTAATAATTTTGTCACTATGCCACTGATTTCATGAGCCGTATTTTATAGTTGACAAAATATGAGCGGAAAGAAACTGGTGGTCTAACGTAACTTCCTTTTGACAGTTGCCATAGCAACGAACCGGAAACGAAGATGCAATAATGAGTGATTATAACAGGAATTTGAAAATGAAGTGCCATCATTTTAAAGGAGAGTTACAATTACCTGAGAAATTTTCATTAAACTTTCATCAAATAATATATCTCAATTAATTTTAAAATCGTTAATACAGTGTAATCAATTTATTTGTATTACATGTCAAATATTTTTTTTTATTTAATTATTATTTGAGAATGCTACTGACACGGTATCCTGTGGTAGGTGCCTAGGCCTACACACTGTGATCTCTATAACCACATTTTGATGAAACACAGCCTAAGTTCGATTCATGAAAAAATCATCTTTATTCAATTTTGTCTTGGATTGATCATCATTCTACTTTTTATTTTTCTCTTTTCTATAGGCGTATACTATCACGACTAGTACTTCACGACTCCTTTTAAATAGATACAAAGATATAGAAATAGATTTTATTGAAAACAACATGTCTAGCAGTACAAACTGAAATGAACATGAATTACAAATCAAAAGATTACAAGACATTAAACAATAAAGAGTACAACATGTTGGGCATTAAGGGGTCATGCCGCAGCGCACTTGAGAAAGAACTTGAAAAAGGAGAGGGGAAGAAAAAATAGAGTATCAAGGCACCCCATAAGGGGTACCTTGGGAAATTGGTTATAAAAAATTAATTGACAATTATTAATTGAAATTGTGGTAATTTTCATCTTTCTCTACCTCTCTCTCTCTCCTTATCATTTTCTGTCTTCAATCCTTATTTCTATCCATTCCATTTTTCATCTCCAACCTCTCCTCCAAATTTCCTTCATTTTCCCATACCATTCCCATCGTGGTCGACTGATCGTCGTTAGCAGGGGAGACGTACACGGTCAGGAGGTTGATCCTATTGGTCATCAAAGGTCAGAATAAGGTACAATCAAGAGCACTTTGTATATATGCATTCAGCTAACCTGAAATATATGCAGACTTCCCTTAAAAAACAAACCTTCCCATCCAAACAAAAATATAACCATGATGATTTTACTCCAGCTTGGTCACGTCATGTTTTTATTCATGCCGAATCCCATCTTAATATTGCCTCATGTACTCAATATCACAATTACAGGCCTTGCAAACCTTTTAATTCGCCTTGAAGTGAGAAACTTGTTATTTAGTAGAATATAATTTGCCAGTTTCTTGTTTGGCAATAATTAGTAAGCCCATCAAATGCTCCTTTCATTTGACATCTTAATCAAACAAACTGAAGGGAATGAAATTCGTCGAAGGAATGACGAGGAAATGAGGTGGATTATGAGAAGAAAAGAAGCAATTAAGGTTGGATTAACAATGGTAGAATTAACTTAAAAAAGGGATAGGTAAAGACCTCGAGAACAAAACAAATTATCTGAAAAGTTGGAGGGAGAGAGAGCGGGGGGGGGGGTTGAGGGGGAGGTAGAGAGAGAGGGGGGAGGGGAGTGAAATAAAGAGAGAAAGGGGTGAGAGGCGTGGAGGGGCTGCACTCTCCCTATTGCCCCCCCTCCCCCCAAAACTTGAATAAACACCTGCAGCTGTAACAAGAGAGTAAAAGTGATCACGTATTTTCTATCGTTATGAGCACGCACCTCTGACAAAATAAAGAAACCCAAAGGTGGATGGATAATTAAGGTTAAGAAAAACAATTAAAGAGGACGAGGGTCACACAAATTGGTGGAGGTCAGATGATGATAATTACTCTAAACTAAAATTGACAAGGTTGTTCCAATTATTTAGACATAACTATCAAATCTCTGAACACAGTTTGGAGGAAGCACGCAAATTTGACTCGACAAGCTCACTCAGTTGGTGCTTTCCGATGAGCCTGCATTTCAGTGGTGTCAAGTTATGACAGGGGAACCATAACGTTTTATCAGAGGGTCTACTGCTGTTATCCGATATGAGAGCCACTTGTTAAAGTTAGGGCTGTACATATGGATCGATTGAAAATCCGTTCGATGAAATAGCGGTGAAGGAGTTAGGAAAAAAATGTCTGATTTTGAAAGGGGTGATCCTTGGAAGGTTTTGCAGACATTCTGCATATTGTTTGTTTTATTATCACTTACATCACCGATATATTCAGCTAGCGTCCAGGTGCAGTCTAGCACCCATGTTGTGCATACCCATTCGACTCACGTCATTTCGGGAACGGGAACCACGGGGAATAATGAAGTCGGGAATACGGAACAAAATGGTCAGGATAGTAATGTTGTTTCGAGACAAACCCATGAAGTATCTATTTCGAGAACGTCGGTCGGGACAAGTGGAAACGTGGAGATACATACTTCGGGAACAAGCGGGAATACCGAGGATTCGGTTAGCACATTGTTTCGATATGAACTGATTGATTTAGCGGGAATAGTACGAGGCGTACACAATCCCGGTCGGAAGTTTCACAGAGCCGTCGGGAGGAAAATATCACACATGGTAAGAATTGCATCTCTTTCACTTACAAATTTATACAAGACCTTCCTACGGTGAGATACATGTATAGTCAATATAAAGAATTGCAAATCTCTGGCACTGAGTGTTTAAAAATTGTTATGTTAGATCTAGGCCTGGATATACCCAGGCGCGGATCCAGGGGGCGGTTGGGGGCACAGGGGGCACGCCCCCCCCCTCTTTGAGAAGCAAAATAAAACATTGTTATGTAAAAATGTCATTAAAACAGAGGTGAAGACTTTTTGGCTTGTCAAAATTTTCCTCCGAAATATTCCCCCCCCCCTAGAAAATCCTGGATCCGCCCCTGGATATACCTGATAACGACTCAAATTCAAGTACAGCTTGTGTAATGTTTCAAATTACAAGACAATATCGTTTAAGAGAATAATGACGATTTCATAACAAAGTTACAAAATCAAACTATTTACCACCCCAATAAAGAAATGAGAACAAGAAAGAACTTAAATAAAAACAAACTAGGAAATCATAATTATTATCAAAATAATGAATAATATAATTGTATTTTTTTTCCTGGTTCCGATATATCTATCTTTCTATCTATATGTCACTCAAGAAATCAGTCAATCTTTAAGTCTCTATCTCTCAATATCAACCTACGTATACCTACCCAACCCATATAACTATATGCTATTTTAGTTAATATTTGTTTTGTGCCACTATATATACTCCCACACTTCCTCTTGTTTCCATATCAGAAAAAAAAGAGAGAAAGGAAAAAAATCACTCTCTACGATATAGTTCACGAACCTCATTAAAGTATGTTTTAGGGTAATACAAGGGAGATCTGATGACGAATACTATTCAAGTCCAATGAAATCACGTTTATCAATAATCGTGGTAATGCTGTGAATTGATGGAATTTCAAATGTGGATTTACGTCAGTCATTTAAAGTTTCAAATTTCCAATCTTATTTCCACAGATTGATACGAAGTACAATTCCCCCAAATCTAACATAGGGGTGCGAAAAAAAAGAAGAATATATTTATACAGAAGGTAGGATTATGTTTCATGTTTGTAAAAAAAAAGGAAATAGTGTTCTTACACTATTTCATTTGTTTCTCATTTGCAGGCTTTTCTTGAAAAGTACGGATACCTTATACCAAGGGGTTTGGCACATACCTGGAGGGCTGAAAGGAATGCACTCACGTGAGTATTTATGGCTGTTATGAGATGGATGGCCTGTTAATGACGATGATGATGATAGTAGTAGTAGTAGTAGTAGTAGTAGTAGTAGTAGTAGTAGAGGTATAATAGCAGTATTAGAAATAGCAATATCAACAACAAGAATAACATCGAGAACAAGAACAACAACAAGAATACTACTACTACTACTACTACTACTACTACTACTACTACTACTATACTACTACTACTACTACTAGTAATGATAATGATAACGATAATGATGATGATAATAATAATAAAATAATAATAATAACAATAATAACAATAGTAATAATGATGATAATAATCATAACAACAACAATACGGTTGTATCAAACCAAACTGAAAATCTTAATTTGAATGTTTACAATCTAAGGTTAATGCACTATATTTGGTTCGCTATTATACACGGATTCCAGTCATGCCCATGGCATGCGACAATTAATATCTTAGAGGAAAGGAACCCTGTTATTATCTGTCACTATTCATAGGTCATTGCGATGTGAATCATAGTTGATCATGATCTGTTATTATCAGGCGGTTCCTGCATACATTCAACTCTTCAAGGGATACTCTAGGTTGAAAATAAAATGACTTGAACAGATAAAGAATTATAAGATTTAACAAAACACTGAAAATTTCATCAAAATCGGACATGGAACTACAAAGTTATGACATTTTGAAGATTTGCATTATTTCGATGAAACAGCTCTATGATTGTCTTTATGAATACCTAATGATAATTGATGCTGTGTCTCATCCCCCCTTTTTTTATATTTTATTACATGATATCCTGTTTATTCAAATTTTGTCCTCCAAGAATGAAAAAAAAAATAGATTGACAAATAATTTAATACATTAGATGTTGAATTCCGCAACTTATTTTATTATATGGTAGACATACATACAATCATGAAAATATTGAATTTATATGATTTCATATAATATGATCACAAATAGATAAATGGAGACATCCTATTCATGACGACGTGCAGAAAATAACAGCGTTCTCAAAATATTGCTAAACGTATTCAACCAATAAGATTTTGATGAAATTTTCAGCAGTTTGTTCAATTTACTCTTTTTATTTAGATATAATTATTTTCAGCCCAGACTACCCATTTAAACTGGTCATTTGCATGGAGCGCGGGGTTGCGGGGGGGGGGGGCAGGGACAACATCTTCAATGATTTCTCAAGTAGAAAAATAAAAGGGGACATAAAGGGGAGGGGAAAGCGGGGGAGGAGAATAGAGAAAAGCATAAAAAATCTGAGTCGTGAAAATCTGCATTAATATTATTAAAATAGAGAATAATATTTGTCACGTTTATTATCACAATGCTCTGGCACTGCCATGCACTATCAACGTGCATGCACACTGAATTAAAGGTGAACCAATTCCAAAAGGCTCAATTGTAGACCATTTTGGGACAATCTCTAAAGAGCACTTTGATCACATAGAAATATGGATAGCCTCATGATCATGATGATTGGTTCAGTATGAAAGAAACTATTATATTTTCAATGAAACTATACAAATCAAAAGTAACAACATAAATTGTTTGATTAGTAAAAGATAATGATGTAAAGACTGCGGTCCATCTTTGAATGATTTATAGGAATAAAAGACAATAATGAAAAAGTGATATTAATGAGGATGAATAATGAGGTTATATCATGATGATAAGGACGATAATGATAATTACAATTGAAAATGGATGTTCCAAATATCTATAATCATAATTTCGATTTGCATTTCAATTTGAATTCCAATGATTATTAACCATCATTTTAGCAGCAATGAGCCCTGAAATCTTTGACGAATCCACACAGCCCTACCCCGGCCAACAACCTTCCTTTACAAACCGAATGTCGTCACGTACTCCCATGCACTTTGTATGATACTGCTCTTAAAATCAACAAATCATGAATACTCTGGTCATAAACTGTTTGACCTGATGTCGCATTTAGTTGTGAATAATGCTAAGGTCACAAATACCTTTACGAACACCGTACGAACGATATCGTACCAATGCATTGCCTGCTTCATTTCACCCACATCTATGTACCAGTTTGGTCATACTCTGATATTATGGATATAAATCGTTAGTACGGCGATCGTAGAGGTGTTTGTGACCAACTGTGACGTACAGATCTTCAAATCTATCCAATCATGAAACATTTCAGTTCAGCGAATTTCTTGTGCATGCTTTAGAAAGCACCAATGACCTACTTTTGACTGAAATGATGATTTTTAATTTCCCCAGTTATCATGGTTAGTGTGATTACATACCGGTTATTAGATCTAATATCAACTTCATCTAATCTATAGTAGGTCCATGATCTGATTCAAGTTTTGCTCTTTGTATTTTTATAAATCATTGACAAGTTTCCAATTTGGCAACACCTTTCGTCCTTCCTCTTTGCAAATATATTAAGGAATCCGGGTCATGATAAATGATTTTATTTAGGATTCCTTTCGAATTGATTTGATAGCATAGTCCTATGCTGCAGGAGGGGTGGGGGTACTCCCTAAAAATCTTGAAAAGCTACTCTTTTTATTAAAAATTTCAGCAGAATTTGCACCATTCCCCCTTTTTTCGTTAAAATAATATTTCTTTTTTTGATAGCCTTTCATAAGCGAGAGAACGATGTACCGAATGCAACTTAGAATTACCATTTTCTTGATTTCTTTGCAAAGGTAAACAATGATAATTCAAGGGAAACAATAATATAAAGAGTTGGAATGATATTGCCAGTGTAGCTTTAGAAATGACAGATCTGTGTATCTTTATGCGTGTACTTCTTTTTAAAATAATCAATATCTTTTTTTATTCCATTTTGTTTTCAGTACTTTTCAGAAATTTGTAGGAATAAATCAAACTGGTGAGATGGATGACACCACACAGATGATAATGGACTCCAGTAGATGCGGGGTCGAGGACATGCTGGGGTCATCGCGCATGGGCAGTATGAATAAACTTCAGACCAATACCACAAGCAAGTTTATCCACGTGCTCGAGAATGAAGCGGTTGACGATGTCGATCAGGGTATTACGTATCAACATGTGATTGTAAAGGGATGGCGTTCATTCAGACATCGATTTAGGAGATACAATATTCAAGGTATATATCAACATAAACTTGGTACTAGTATGTATAGGCCTACTGTATAGCCCTACCAGACGCCATGGCAACGTAAAATTATACCTCATCCGGATGTTTTCTAATGCAATGCAGTGACACACATCCCCTAACCCCCAACAGAAAAAGATACAATAAAAGAAAGACAATTAAAACGTACTAAACCAAAAGAGATAAATGAATGAATATTAGATTTTAATTGAAAATGAAATTGAAAATTAAAAATTCTAAGGCAAACTTTGAAATATGCCCTTTCTTAAATCGAATGTATCTGTAAGCACCCCTATCATCACCATTATGATCCCCACCACCACCACATAACACAACCACTAGGCCTACCATCGCTACCACCACAACCGCTACCACCACATTTGCAATCATCACTGCCTTCATTTCCTTATCAATACCATCCATCATCACTTCCATCGTCCTCGTCATCAGTTGCAACAGCAGCAGTACAGACCTATAACAAATCAACCTTTCTCCCACTATCAAGGTTCTGAATGGAAGAAGACCAACATCACATACCACTTCAAAAATTTCAGTCCCGATCTCACCGAGGCCCAGATCCGTGATGCCGTGGGACGAGCCTTCCAGATCTGGGCTGGTGTTACCCCACTGACCTTCAGTGAAACAATGGATCCCAGTGCCGCCGACATCATCATCAGGTTCGCAACGGGTGTCCATGGTGATGGCGCTCTTTCTGCTTTCGATGGGCCAGGTAAATTGGTTATTTTGAAGTAAAAGAAGCATCAATAATTATAGTGGTGGACGTAAATCAGCGTATGTCAAAAACTTATTTCAGTCACCATATTCTCCACTTTTCACACTAAAGTTCTAATAATATTTATTGAAACATTTTGAATTGATAATAAATAGTACGGCTGTCCATTAACTATCAAGACCAGTCAAATATAAAAGGCTTGGTCTATACTCCAATTCATACCTGTAGTAAATTTAGTTGTGACATGGTTCGAAATTTATTTCTTCTAAATATGAACAATTACCTCCATACCATTAACCCCATCAAAATTGGCAAAACTTTGTTCACTATAGCTCTCTTAGTCGACTTAGGTCTATCTGCGAATTCATCTAATCATTGTCATTATCGGATCTGTCGAAAGGGACAGTGGTCCATGGTCATCACTTCTTTTCTTCGGGGGGGGGGTCACTGCTATTTTAGTTGGATATCATGTTCGCTAACAAAATTGCATTTGTTTTTCACGGCCGGGCGGTGAATGCGCCTACAGTGAAGAAGAATATCACAATTACAAAATCAGTAAAATAGATATACTTTTAATATTTCAGACATGGTACCTGTGATCGAAGGATGATTACAATCTTCAGGTGAAAGGTCAAATTTGAAGGTCCAAGTACGAGTATGGTGTCCAACATGTATTCCTCTATTCAACTTCTCAAAACGTAGTTGGATCGGCTGTTTTTGCAACGCAACGAAGAACGAATTCAAGAACACATCAAATGTATTGAAAATGCCCTTTAAATGACAACGAACAGCTGGGAGGTCTTTGTCGAAATTGGTGAACCAGAAGATCAGTTTCGTTTTAAGTTTCGGAGCTGACAAAAAAATGCAAATATGTCGATTGTTTAGAGTCGAGTCCAGTTCATAACTGCTGCATTTATTGTACCAATTTTTGACAAAGAATTCCTGGTTGCTCATTGTCATGAAATGCATTTTACAATACTTTTTCTATGTTCTTGAAAGCGTTCTGCTTCGCGGTACAAGAACTCCTTAGTGTTGATCAGCGACCTCCTAAATCTTTATATCTTTTTCAAACCAAACAGGGGGTACCCTCGCTCACGCCTTCTTTCCCGAGAACGGCGACCTCCACTTCGACGACGACGAGACATTCAGCGTGGGCACCGAGCAGGATACAAACCTCTTTATTGTAGCGGCCCATGAGATCGGTCACAGTCTCGGATTGGAACATTCCAGTGACATGGGGGCATTGATGTACCCCTGGTATTTAGGATACCAATCTGATTATACCCTCTCTCAGGATGATATCGACGGTATTCAACAGATTTATGGTATGTATTAAAATGGTAAGGATATATATACCAGAGGGGTAATAGTAAGGGGGCATATCTTCACCCCTCGTAGCTGCATGGTCTACCAGTCTGATCATGCCATCACTCATGGTGATGAAGATGATATTCAACAAATTTGTGATAATGTATTACCATGATTACAGAATGGTATGGATGTGGTGGTGGTGTTGGTATCAAGAAGGGACGTTGATGTACCCCGATGTCTGGGCTACCCTTCCAATATTACCGCCAGTGATCTTAACAATATCGAACATGGATATATTGTCGGCACGCGGGATGGAATCGTTCCTCTTCTACATTTTGCGTTGGTACCTTCTTTGGTAACTTTCCCTTAACATTATTTGAATTTCGAAGGGAATTTTTATTTTCTTTTTTTTCTCTTTTTCTTATAACTTTGCCCTTTTTGTGCCAACTGAAAATGACGTGGGGCAAATTATATCAAAGAACATACTAATATTTTTGATAAATTCATTTATTTGTTTCTTTACCTTTCATAATGTTTATAGGTCTGACTAACTTTCAATGAACCGATCTTACAATCCCTCCATATCGTAATGAACTATTTAAACTTAGAAACCGCTTGGTAACAATCTGTCACAAACCGGTAAACAACAGATTTGTATCGCTCCAAATTATTTCCTACTGTTCCATATGGATGATAACGGGATTAACTTCTATCATTGTCCAACATAGCTAATTGCAAAACAATTACATCGAACTAACACACAAGCAATCCGAATATGATAGTACAATCAATCTAATTATAGGACTTGCATCTTCTCGGTGCCACTGTGCATTCAGGGAGTCATTTTGGTGTAATATATTTAGCTGACATTGTCTCGAATAGATTTGTTTAATAAAGTTTTTCCTATCACCTTTGCCATTATGTCTTCTCATTTAATATCAAAGGTTTTTTTTATTACCAGAATTTTAATTTCATTTTTTTTTCATTAGATTCTTTATGAGGGTAACTTTTCTATCTTTTCATATTCTTCTTCATTTAAGGTAAGCCCTCTTTAAAGCGAGAGGAGATGGAATTGGATGCTGCCCCCACTAACCCGCCGAACCCCAATCTTCCCGATGCATGCAACTCCACGTGGGATGCTGCAACTTATTACCGTAAGTAAGCGAAAACTAACTCCCGCTTGCAATAACTTTAAATGGGGGAGGGGGGCGGTTTGTTGGTTTAGTTTGTTTTTTCACGATTTAAAAAATGTAAGCAAGTTGTACATCACGTGATCAAATAATTATATACAATAATTAAATTTCATAATTAATGTAGTACAAAAACAAACTTGATATCCTACAGTTTAATCTGTCATATCACCCAAACGAATTTTTCAGTATTTACAAAACGCACACTTGCTCAAATGTTTCCCGACGTAGTAACAGGTAATCGAACTGATTGTATGGCTCTTCCTCTTTGATACCGTAAATGATTATTTGGGCTAGTATTATTTTGTTTGATTCGTGCAATCATTGGTGTGATGATAACAATAGAGGGGTACAAAACGGCGCAATAAATTGTGTGGGGGAAATTTCTTAAAAGGAGCGAGAGATTGAAAAATGTTGATTATTTAAAATTAAAAGATTTAAGATTAAAATCTCATTTAAAAAAATAGATTTTTGCATAATGTTAAACAGATAAAATTTAACCCATTTTCTTTTTTTTTAATCTTTTCTCCCTTTCTTTGGCCTTGAAGGCGGAACTTTTATGTGGGCCAGCCCATCCCTCGCTCCCATCTATGCACTAGTGCGTGTAATGTTCTACTCCGAACAATCCAATATATATGCAAGCCATGTTTGGAAAGTAACAAAAAAAGATCATATTATCTTTCAGCTTCAGACGATGTCGTGTATGCTTTCAAGGGACGATATCTCTGGGCAATCGCTGACAACGGCATACTCCCTGGCTACCCAAAGAAAACCAATCTGGTATTTAAAGAAGCGCCATCTCTTGTTCATGCCGTGCTCTCTATTGGAAATCGATTGTACATGTTTAGAGGTAGGAAATTAAGAAAACATATTATGACCAGGATACTAGATCCATGAAACCTATGTCATTCCTGGCTTTTGGCAATTAAAGTGAAGAATGATTTAATGACCTATCAAGAAGATCATCCTGAAGATAGTTGAAACCCGGTAAACAAAATACGTCTCGCATGGGATGAATTTGAGGGAAAAGGGTATATATACCGTAATTATACATTATAATATTATGAGAAGGGATGCTAGAGAGAAAATGCTTAATAATATACATAGATATGATAAAATAGGTCTGATTTTTTCGATGCCTTAAATCATTTTTAAATTCAGTGATTTGAGCGAATATCATGCAAGATGTTCAAAAAGAGAAATAATTGTGATGTTAAAGAGACATCTTAATGGTTTAGAGAAAAGATATGGAAACTAATTATTGGGTGTCACTATCCCTGCAAATATACACCGATGGGATAAGTGGAAGGAATGAAACGATTTAAGGTTTTTGGATATTTTTAAAAATTGTGAAGTGACCTTGTAATTATTTATGTGTTCTTAATTCATAATAAATTTAAACAAATAAGTGATTAGCAAATAAAACTGGTGAAACACCTTCATCGAATCAAAACCCACTTTCATCTAAAATGTTTTGAAAGATTGTTCGGGCCTTCAGATCATGGTGGATGATCAGAATGAAAATATAAAAAAAAAACATTTCTTTTTGGCGTAAAACTATCGGGGTTAGATGTGAAATTCCTGTTTCATTAGCAGAACCAACGACATTTAAAACTGAAACTTGTATTTTTTTTCATTGAAATGAACAGGTCGCAAAATGTGGCGGTTCGTGGACAAGGAACTCGACGTGGGATTTCCGAAACGCACTCCCGCGGGACTACCATCGGGTCCCAATGCGGGATTCCGATGGGGCGGGAACGGGAAACTATACCTCTTCAAAGGGTATCGATTCTACGAGTTTGACGAGTCGACACTCACTGTGGGCCCTCCCCAAACTATCCGGCGACAGTGGCCCGATGTTCCCGTTAAAATAGACGCGGCATTTCAATGGAAGAACGGACGCACGTACTTTTTCAAGGGAGATGATTTTTGGCGGTACAATGATTCCAAGATGAAAGTATCGAACGGGTATCCGGCTTCCAAAGCAAAGTATTGGCTGGGATGTGAGAGCCAACCGATGTGAATGCATCCATTAATACCTTACTCAGACTCTTTACATTGATTCATACTCCCATTGATTTATTTTTTTAAATGTATGAATACGATTCGCCGCCTTTTGGATCTCACAACGGCTTACCCGATTACCAACTCAGTGTCAGTGATGCAGGATTCGGAGAAGAGACAGCCTGAGCGGGAACCACGCTAATTATGTTGCAGGCTTTCAAGAAAAGCCTGACTCAAAATCGAGCGATGGTATGGTATTGATAATAAAATAACAGTTTTGATCTGGAGTCGGTTTCGTTGTCGTGACAGCGGGTTTTGGCTTCCACGACACGACGGACTCAAGCACGTCCCCCATGACAAAGAGAAACCAAGAGGTCTCTGTCGACAATATTGGTGAAACAAAACAACAGTTTCAACCTAGACTTGACCTGGCATATTCGCAATTTTTCGTCAGCTCCGAAATTTAGGACGAAACTGGTTTTCCGTTTCACTAATTTTAGTCAAAGTCCTCCCTGCTGTCCTTTGTCATTTTGATTGGCGTTTTCAAAACATTTCCTGTGTTCTTGAATCCATCCCTGTTGCAGTCACGAAAACTCTCTATTGTAATGGGTGTCATCAGCTACAAAAATGCAATGATAGTTTTATAGAACGCATTATGATTGGTTTAAAAGAGTATTATAATTATAATCACCATTTTTGTTAATAAAATATTTATAAAGTTTCACTAATAAAGATATTACCGTTTGCTATTCATTATTCTTTTGTCTGTCCACAAATGCGTGTATGATAATGGAAATACTGATGACTCTTAGAAATAAAAAAAATCAAGTGTATAAAAGGGACCATCCCAACAATGAAATATTAAATTTTCGGATTTTAATATTTGATACTTTTTGTCTCGCCTGCATAGCAGAGCGAAACTATATTGGCGCTGCTTTTCCGACGGCGGCGGCGTCGTCAACATTGAAATCTTAATCAAGGTTAAGTTTTTGAAATGTCATCATGACTTAGAAAGTATATGGACCTAGCTCATGAAACTTAGACATAAGAGTAATCTATATTACTAAACATCCTGCCTGAGTTTACGGTCACATGACCAAGGTCAAAGGTCATTTAGGGTCAATGAACTTAGACCATGTTGGGGGAATAAATATCGAAATCTTAACCAAAGTTAAGCTTATGAAATGTCGTCATAACTTAGTATATAGACCTAGTTCGTGAAACTTAACATTATGATTATAGTGTATGACTTAAAGTCCTACCTGAGTTTCAGGTCACATGACAAGGTAAAAGGTCACGTAGGGTCAACGAACTTTGGCCATCAGGGGTATTTGTGGAGTTGCCATCATAACTTTGAAATTTTATGGATCTAGTTCATGAAACTTAGACATAAAGAGCAATTACGTATCCCTGAACATCCTGTGCGAGTTTCAGGTCACATGACCAATGCCAAATGTCATTTAGGGTCAACGAACTTTGATAGCGTTGAGATTTTGTGAAATTGTCATCATAACTTAGAAAGTCTATGGATCTACACATGTAGTTCATGAAATATCGACATAAGGGTAATCAAGTATGAATGATTGTTTTGCACACGTCTTAGGTCACATGATCATGGCCAGAAGTCATTTTGGGTCAATGGACATAGTATTTTATTATCATATAAGTGTTTTCTTTTGTGAATGATAGCTGTTTTCAAACTCAGCAATGCTGCTATATCAAATCGCGTAATGCAAGCGAGACTGCCAGAGGCGTTCCACTTGTTAATACGACTACATCCTTGATATTATTGCAAAAATAACTTAGTTCAATGAAGTTGAACTATTAGGTTCGTTATTTTTGTTTTGTTTAAATATATCATGATAATTGTTTGAACGTATTCAATGGTGCACTTATCGCAATTATTTTCGTTATAATAATGTGTTGATGTAAAGGAGCGCACACCCAATTTCACCTGCTAGACTGAACATCATAAGGCTTGAGTTTTTGTATTGTTTTGTAAAAAAAGGGGGGGGGGGGGTTGTCTCCTCATGGAGGTGCCGTACATGGTCGTGTGGTCGAAGGGGCTCTCCTTGACACATGGAAGCCAGTGTTTGATCCAAGACCACAGCCAATATAAGTCATTAGTGCTCTTATACATGATCCGTATATCATTATATTGAGTCTTCAAATAAATCAAAATACTATGGGTATTACTGGTATCAATGTGTGCACCTGCCTAAAAATAAATAAATAGAATAATAAATGAATGAATAAATCAATAAATGAATGCATAATTAGTCGAAATTTATTAGATTAATCTTAATTTGGGTATTTCATAAATTTCAAGCTTTTTTTTTCGCCGTAAAATTGGGCAGAAAAATACGTTTTCCCCGTAAAAATTACGCTATTATTTGTCTACAGTGTAATAGAGAACTTCGAACCTACAGACAAAACATTAAGAAAAGAAGAGAGAGGGAGAGAGAATGAGAGATAGAGAGGGAGAGAAAGAGGGGAGAAGAGAAAGAGAAACAGAAAGAGGGAGAGAGAGATGGGGAGGGGGAGTTCCAATTACCTCCGGGTACTTTCAATTACCTCCGCCCTATGCAGTCATACCAACGAAACCGACTCCAAAACGATCGACGGTGAGTATGATCGGTAGCTCCGATGTTATAGGCTTGCAGTCAAATTAACGATAGCGACTAAAGACCATGCTTAAGACCAATCAATGCCAAATCTGTGTCGATGTTATTAGTCAGTTTGGAGCCAGTCTCGTTGATGCCCCTTCCCCCGAAATTTGAATATCTCACATTTTTTTACTGTAAATTTTCATAAAATTCACCAAAAGTATGGACGATATCCTTCAATTTCACAAAATGCAAAAGATTCTTAATGACATGCTCGGTTGCTTCGCTCCCTCCGACTTTCAGGGGGGGGGGTGTCTAAAAAGTTTACGCGTCCTGCCCCCCAGCCAAAAAAAATCTGAGTACTGCCATATTGTGACTGCATAAGGCGGAAGTAATTGATAGTCACCGGAAGTCGATTTGAACTTTTAGATCCGTCTCATTCACTCTATATCCAACTATGATTATTTGCATGGTCTTATAAAACTTTCTTACCAACGGAGTGTAACAAACTAAAAGACAGTAAATATTACCATCTTGGAAATAAAACGAAAAAATGAGGAGAAGAAGGCCGAAAGTCACGGTCATGGTGATGTCATGTTTCTCATGTTTAGTTGAATGGGAAGCGTAAAAAAAAGGTTGGTTTAATAATTTCCGAGGTTACAGATAAACAGTGATCCTTCTGAGAAAACGAAGAACGATCCACCCAGCACTTTGAAAGTAATGAGAAGTTTTAAAAATGTTCTTATAAACATGATAAATGGCAGCGATTGATGAGTCGTACGCATAGGCGGCGGAAGCGGGGGGGGGGGCAGGTCCCCCCTAAAATTGAGGTGGGAGGGACGGTCCCCCTAATTTTTTTTATGATAACCCCCTTTTTTTTGCTTGTCAATTTTGTTTCGTACGTCCCCCCTAATAACTTTTTTTTTCTTTTTTACTTGTCAAATTTTTACCTGTGTCGATCACAAAATTTCAGATGGACCCCCCTAATTTTTTTGGCTTCCGCCGCCAGTGGTCGTATGTATCTAGAAAGTTTCAAATCTTCTTATAGACTAATCAAAATGTGAAACCGTATGATACGAAACAAATGTAACGTGATGCTTACTGAAATCTCTTCCTTTCTATTATGTTTGAAATACGAAAAAAATCCTACAAATCTATTTAACTTGAAATGATGAATGAAATGATGATGAATTACCATTTATCACTTTATTCAAGTCCACAAAAATACATCAAATGCATTTAACACAGACCTATACACGTATAATAAATCTACCTATAAGATAAAAAGGAGTAAGATTAAGGGGAATAAAAAGAGGACATGATTGACAAAGAGGTAATGTATTCACAGAGGCTACATTGTATATCCAGGATTTTCCGAAGGGGTGGGGCATTTTTGAAAAAAATGTTGACAAGCAAAAATCACTCCAGAATTAGGGTGATTTTTGTAAAGGGAAAAAATGACAAAGGCTTTATACATGGTTGGAAAGAGAATTCAAAACTTGTCAGTTTTTTATATTTGAAAGAATGAGTGGACGCTGTATTTTTTTTATAATCTTCATTATCATATTCAGATTTTTGGTACTATAATGCAGGTCTATTTGTGAATTGTATTCAATCGTAGAGACAACATTACATGAGGGTTTGCTTTGTTTATGTTTATAACCATGAATACAATCCATTGATATAGATAACGAGGAATAAGTCTTTTTTCAGAAGTGGTTTAGAGGGGGTGTCACCTCAACTTTATACATACATACGAGGAAACTGGTGTGATATGTGTTTTGTTGGCCTATAGTATCATAAACAAAACTAATCATTACATTGTGCAATAAAATTTTGCTTGGGAATTCCACATTTCCCTCGCACTTACAACGATTTTTCTTTTCTGGAAACTATTTGTTAAAATTGATTATTTAGAAAACTTTTTGCGAGTCATATTTTTTTTCAGTAGAAACGTCAATGCCATAGAACACGGATATATGGCATAGACTCTTTGCTAATGGCTAAAAAAATCTTTTTATTTCCTGTTTTTATGTTGAATATTGATTTGATAATAATAATGATAATATAGGTTATTGTATTGCGCACATATCCATCTTGTTAGGTGCTCAAGGCGTCTATATTAACCGGCTGAGCTAGGCGTTCATATAGCGCACACATCTTCTTAAGGAATTACTTCCTACCGGTACCCATTTACCACACCTGGGTTGAGTGCAGCACATTGTGGATCAGTTTCTTGCTGAAGGAAATTACGCCATGGCTGGGATTCGAACCCACGACCCTCTGTTTCAAAGTCTAATCCAATGGGCCGCAACGCTCCACAAAGATGAGTGATTATTCCTGTATATATGCATGTGTTTTGTTTGATTTGATCCATGAATGAAAGTCCATATAGGTGCCACTGCATGAGTTTGGTTTTTTTCCATACGTGTATGACTGAACAGGAACCTTTGAACTTCATAAGAAACTGAAAAAAAAACAGAAGAAACTAACAATAACAAGAAAATAGGGAATTAAGCTAACTAAAGGGGCGAAGGTATAGTGATATAGCACAATTTCAGTAAAATCGACATTAGAGAGAAATACACAGCAAAAACTGTGGTGTTAACCGGTGTACATAGAGGACCACACCAGTTATTTTACACCGGTGTTAAAGTGGTGGTGTTAGTTATACACCTATAGGTGTTATTACAACACCTTTGTTTGCTACATTTACACTCTTTGGTGTTATGTTCAATCTTTAGGGTGTCATTTTAACACCTCAGGGTGTGGTCCTCTATTAACACCAATTGGAGTGAGTTTTAACACCACAATTTTTACAGTGTACCAGTAGTTGCAGTAAACACTGATTTCATGAGAAAGTCTGTAAAACAAGGCTTAATTGTCAGTATATCATCGAGGATCTATAGATCTGGTACAGTTACATAAACTGAACTTTCTTAAATCTTGAAATCTACGCTGAAATAATTTCACACTGAAGATCACCAACACAGATAAGCGAACGTGGACCGTGTATTATTATTTCTCTGAATGTCGGCCCGACGCTTGACCCGAGTCCTTTGCCTATTTGTTAATTTCTCAGCAATTACACAATTTCTTCCAGAATCCTTTTTCATATATTTTTATTTATACAAACAGACACTTTGGTGGTCCTTTCATTGGATTCTGTACGAACTCGTTTTGATATGTTTACCACAACTGGAAATTACCTATAAAAATCATAAAATAGGTGATAAATCATGTCATTTTTAGATATTGTTCATCCATTGTGAAAGTAGAGTAGGCTTTCTCGCAAAATAAACCAAGAAATTGAGATGATAAGGGCCAGATATTGAAATAAAAGTAAAACAAATTACGTTGAAAAGTAAAATAAAACATTTTTTTATTAAAAAATTTCTGTATCTTAAGGGAATATACCCCATACCTCCATTAGAATATAATAATGTGAAATACGAAAGCGATTAAAAATTAATCATTAACGCTAAACATTAGTAAATGTTTACAAGATAAGAATGAAATCCGTGACAACTGAAAACAATCTAAAAATAGGCTTATAGCCCATTAATCATTTTTTCACTTCTGAAAGTTTCAATAACGTGTCGCAATACCATCTTGTATTTTCATATCTAGGATTTACTTTTCGTATCTCATACCAGCATGACCAGGGGATTTTCCATGATTCCATAGAAGGGGGGGGGTAATAAAAACAAGGGGGCATAAGAAAACAGAAAACATACTCTTGTGGGAAGGTAAACGCAACTTTCTAAAGAATCCACCAAACAATAAAACAAAAAAGAAAGCACAAAAGATGAGTGATTATAACTTCGAGAAGGAGGGAGGAGGGGGGGGGGGCAAATTGTTGAAGTTGGGAATATTTTATATATATATTTTATAAGGGCACGTGACGCATATGCTTCAGAGATCAATGCACGTAACTACTCGCCTCTTGACATTATGAAACAAATCTTACTTCCACTTTCCCCTTACATCTACATTTATAACATGACGTCAAGTTTTAACGTGAAAAGGAAACTCGGTCAAATTCATTTATCTGTTTTCGATAAGGAAGTTTCTTCAATATGTAAACCGTGCAGCAGTATATAAATCGCGTGTACTAGTATTTCACATGTCATTATACTAGTACTTGAAAACTTATGAGAGATAAATTACATCTCTAAAAATTCAATTTACAATGAATTTATAGCTGAAGCAAGAATGAAATGTCAACATAATGTTTGTATTGATCTTCTTATTTGAATATTGATTGATTTTAATACTCAAAAACCTTTAGTCTCCTAAGACTTTCCCGTTTCATTAAAAAAAAATAAATTCGGATTCGTTACATTGACTTTGGTATCAAACTTTAACGATTAAAAAATGCTAAAGCAAATTATTCTCAAGGTGATCGTAGTTTATTGCATTCCTGGTGTTTTCTCAGCCCCAACTCGGAGGAGGACGGCAGAGATTACTTCTGATCCAATTGTAAGTTTACCACACTTTTATTATACAAGATAGGTACTACTAATACTATACTACTACTACTACTACTACTACTACTACTACTACTACTACTACTATTACTACTACTACTACTACTACTACTACTTCTACTACTACTACTACTTCTACTACCACTACTTCTACTATTACTAGTACTAGTAGTCCGTCTACTACAACATCATAATTTCTGATATAACAAGCTAAAACAACTATCTACTGTATTTTCATTTGCTCACACTTTTATCAAATCGAGCGCGAAATTGAGACGACGTCTTGAAGATAACGCCCCTGCCATCAACCAACATAAACTCAGCTACCTTCAATCATGCATCCATCTCTTTCTGGTATAAATGCCCCCACCCTCTCCATTCCCTACTCTCTCTGGTCTCGTGCTCCCTCGCGTTTTTCATACCTTTTATTTACTAACAATTATATATTTACTGTTTTACTTTCTATTCAGAAATACCTTGAGACATATGGTAATCTCAAGACCAGTATTCAGCACTCGCCAACCTCAGTCGACGATCTTCCTGGGTGAGTATCCATTTCATTTACTTCTGAATGGTTATTCCTTGATTTTAACCCCTGGGTGTCCCACATACCACACTCCAGCCCCAGTCCTTATCCTACCTCTGATCCAAGTCTTGCATAAGCTACCGAGGTGCTGCTTCTACCCCAGCTGCCGCGTCAATCGCTACGCTAGTCACTTCATCAGCCTGAAACCTCTACGTCAATCGATGGCATTGCGTTGACATCTAGCTATGAATCAACTGAGGCAATCAATGGATCAGTAACTGACCTGCCCCATCATCTGGGTTAATTAGGCCTCGCTGCATAATTATGTGTGCTCCATGACAATGGCTTCGTCAACATCAGACAGAGATACACTAATGAGGGCGTGGGGGGCTCCCCCCCCAAAAAAAAAAAGAGAGAAAAATCATGACCAAGAAAAAAGGGAAAAGGAAAGAGAGAAGGGTGAAATATATTATTTTCTGAACATTATGCCAAAATCTAAATCACAAAATTGAATTTTTGTATTAAAAAGGTCGAAATTTTGCTCGCTGGATTCGCTCGCTAGCAACTTCTTTATAAATTTTACGCGATACGCCATATCTATAGCACCTTCAAAATGGTAGGTTCATTACGCCACTGACATCACTGTCAGAAGTTTTTTTGCGTCGCCCACAATGTCAACCTTGATAGTTTCGTCAACTGTTGCATAATCTGTGACTTTATTCAATAGTTCAAATACTGAATTATTTTTTTTCGACAAAAACTGATATATAGGCCTACAAAATGAAAAGAGCAATCTTACACAAAAAATGTTACTTTTGTTGGAAATGTGAAACAAATAAATTACTTGGAATGAATGTGAAGAAATTCAGCAATATGTGAATTTGTTTGTTTGAAATATAAAAAGTTTATTTTATCTATTTTAAGTGAAAGCTTACACTCTATTAAAATGCAAAAGAGATAAGCTGGCCCAATGCATCAGTCATTTTGGAGTGAGATTTCATCTATTGAGAGTGGATTATAGCTCCTGGAGTGAAAATGTCTCAAAATATGCACTGTTCAATCTAGAAGGAGCAATAATGCACTCTCAAAAGTTGTTAATCCTACAAATGCTTTTTAGTAGGCCCCTCCACTTTTTAGTTGTTAATCCTACAAATGCTTTTTAGTAGGCCCCTCCACTTTTTTCATTTCATTGCTACGTTTCAATCCTGCATATGTTATGCATTTTTTTTTTTTTTTTTTTTTTTGTTGTTAACTTTTTAGTTGTTAATCCTACAAATGCTTTTTAGTAGGCCCCTCCACTTTTTTCATTTCATTGCTACGTTTCAATCCTGCATATGTTATGCATTTTTTTTCATTGTAAATATGATTACGAAATGTACTTTGATGATTGTGGAATATGAATATATCAATAAATAAATAAATAAATAAAATGATTGGTCCCTTGTTTCACTCGGAGAGGAATGTGATCAAGGACCAGGGGAGCGTTTTATCAACATATTTGTCCGACATGTTGTCAGATCTGACAACTTTCCGTGATTTTGATTTGCTGATAAGCAATGTTACTACGGTAACTGTCGGATAAAATGGGACTTGTCGGATAAAACGTCTGACAAGTCCTTTTATTAAACGCTCCCCAGATTAGCTCTTTTGCGTTTAGAAAGTATTACGCTTAAAACCGCAAACATAGTTTGGGCAATTCATGATTAATTGCATCTACTAAAGTTTCTAAGCTATTGTGTGAACAGAAATGTTTGTGTCATCTGCAAATCATTAATGTATATAAAAAAAAACAAGGGGCACAAGATCGATCCTTAACTCCGCATCTTATTGATTGGAAGTTAGAAGAAATGTTATTGTAGATTGAATGAAATTGAATGAATATTGGCTCTATGATGACCGCCCGATATAATGTTTTGCCTTTAGTTTTTCTCTATGTTGTATGAAGAGAAGTTAATTTTAGTCATTGATCATAATTGACAATTTTGCTTGCATTTCAGACCGTTTCCGCAGTTTGCTGGCTTGCAGCAGACCGGGCTCCTCAATGAAGCGACACGGGACAAACGCCAAGCGAAGAGATGCGACGAAAGAGACATCATTGATAACGGCTATAACCAGCAGGGAGAGAGCAAGAACTGGGGAAGATTTACACCAAAAGGTAATGTATTCCGAGTTCTTTATTGATGAGATAATTAGGGCCTATACACTCCTGTCATGGTTACGATATACATTGTCGATAAAATAGAGACTGGAGACAAACAAATCGAAAGACGAAAGTGTCTGTATGTAGATTTTCAGATTTGACTAATGATTATATTAATTTATTAGAATAAAATTAAATACTTTCTCTGCTAATTCAGGGGGTAGATGGACAAAGAACGACTTGACGTATTACTTTAAGAAATACACTACTGATCTTACTCGACTTCAAACTAAGGATGCGATTAGAAGAGCTTTCCAAGTTTGGGCAGATGTTTCGCCGCTGACGTTCACAGAATCATCCGAATCTACAGCCGACATCATTATCGATTTCGTGTCGAGAGACGAGCATTCCGAAGAATACCCTTGCGAGCATAATAAGTTCGACGGGCCTGGTGAGTGGTGAGGAATGTGCTACGCGTGATTTGAGTTATAATGATGAGTATTGTCATTGTTAACATCATCGTCATCATTATCATCGTCATCATCATCATCATCATCATCATTATCATCATCATTGTCATTATCATCGTCATCATCATCATCATCATCGTCATCATCGTCATCATCATCATCCTTATCATCATCATCATCATCATCATCATCATATTCATCATTATCGTCATCATCATCATTATCATTATCATCGTCATCATCATCATCATCATCATCGTCATCATCGTTATCATCATAACCCCCCCCCCTCACCTTCATGGGTCATCATCAGCCATCTTCATCATCATTATTTTCATAATTGCTATCATTAAAAACAGTACCATCACAATCATTAATACCACCTCGACCACCATCATCATTTTTTTTACTTTGTAAATATGATGAGTCTTCGGAATTTTGTCATGTACCATTTTCACAATAATACCAGAATTGAGTTGAGTTGAATTGAATCATCATCATCATAATCATCACCATCAGCGTCTTCCTCCTCCTCTCCCCCTAAACTAAACATCATGGTTTTCGGTTATTATTATAAAAAAACATCATCTTGTCAACATCCTCATAAATTCCTGTGATTTTTTTTCATTATCCCTAACAAACCACTATATCATTTTTTCAATGTCATGTGATATGAAATGTCAGGAATTTCAGAAATTATTTCATGTTCTATTTCTACTTCTGAGCCCTATCTTACAAAGAATTATGATTAATCCAATCACCCTCAAATGCATGGAAATCCATCAATTATTGTTTGCTTCAAATGTACACAAGGTCTTCTGTAAACAAATGGAAGCACACTAAATTTTCAAGAAAACATTGAATGTATGAAAATACATCATATCTAGAACATATTTTGAACAGACTTGTATTTTAAATGTTGACGTTGCTGGCCGTCCATAGTTATGATTGATCGGACCAATCGCAACTCTTTTATTAGAAGGTATCCAGCTGTGTTTTTAAAGTGATTAATGCAGAGTTGAACAGTCTGAGGACTATGAATATGACATGTGTGGTAATCATCTTTTTATTTTGAGGTGCAGGTAATAAAAAATCACAAGAAATTATGATAATAGAAGTATAACAAATTCTTTTGATTTTTTTACCACTGTTTACCGAAGTCTTTTCTCTCCTTTAACCACGATAGGTGGCTTTATTGCGCATGCGTTCTACGACCCACCGCTCGGCATCGTCCACTTCGACGAAGACGAAACGTTCACGACTATGACAATGGGTCGTAAGGGTACCTTCGACCTCGCTTTCACTGCCGCTCACGAGATCGGCCACGTACTTGGATTGGGACATTCTAACAACTCCTGTGCAGTTATGGCCCCATTTTACAGAGGTATTGAAGGAGGTTTAAACCTACATCGAGATGATATAGACGGAATCCAGTATTTATATGGTAAGGCCTTCCTATCTCGACCATAATCCACAAAAGTTTATATCGAGGGTAAACCCAATACAATATCACATTTTACTAACTTTCCTGATTTGATTCGTTATTAACTAATTAATAATTTGATGAACGTGGACATGGGTGTCGATCACGGGGGGGGGGGGGGGATGGGGGATATATCCCCCCAATATTTCAAGTGGGGGATTGCCTGTATTATCATCCCCCAATAATTTAGGGTAGAAAAATTATAATAATGAGGATGATGAAAAATGAAAAGTTTGATCACGATTACTATAGTGATGATTTTAGTATGCCATCAATCAGTTTGTTTCCTTCGCAATTTGCGTAAATTTATATTAAATAAAAACATTATTTTCCAGGACTTTTAAACAGATGAGTGAAGGTTCAAAATGAAAAAGAATTAAATGTTGATGTATATGATATTTTGAACGAATGATATAAAAGGACCCCGACGAAAAACAACTTTTTGTTGATGGAGTGTTCCATCCCACCAGTGGTGAATAAGTTAATTTCAATAAATTAATTAATTCAAAATGGTGGAAAAATAAACGGGAGTAAAAGGGTGGCAAGATAAACGGGGAAAACCCCATGGACGTAAATCTCAGAGGGGGTAGATCTTGAAAAAGTAAAAATAACTTTTCTCAGATTTACCCCTCCCCACATCCAACTGCATGATGTTTGTCCCATTTAATCTACAACCCTTTTGAATATCATTTCATATTTGTTATGTAAAATAAGTAAATCGCCAGGCAACGCTGTCATAAAAAGTTATTGTAACCAAATTCCAATGCGCGAAATTAACAAGCTACCAAGAATTTATTTGCGCATATCTAACAAAACGCTCGTCATAAAACATGCATGTAAAAGCTCTTATTGAGCAAATTATCCTGATTATATCGCGGACATATCTGAGGCTAAAAATGGATGCAAAGCGCAAAAAGTATTCCAAAATAACAAACTTATTTCAAGCAACCCCAAGCAAGAAAGCATAGAAAGTAATCTGAAAGTCCGCCGCAAGAAAAAAAAAACAGCTAGTATAAGTAAATTAGAATCGGCATCAACTACTATACAGTGCGTATCAAAAAAAGTTTACACTTTGAAAAAGACCTGGGAATTAAAAAATGTACAACATGTGGGAAATTTTTTCACATATAATCTTGGGTTTGGGTCTCACCTATTCTATGAAAGTAAAAGTTTTGACAGAATGTTACACTTGAGTGAGTACTGTCCATTTTTGGAAAGCTCGCAGAAATGTTTGCTCAGAAATGCTCGTTTTCACGCTGTGTCAAGGGGAAAGGGCGAAATCAAACTTACCCCGCGAAACATTTCTCATACATTTCCCTGGTACTTTTAGTCAATTGAAATAAAACGGATACATTCAAGCATTTTGTAACAATTTTGCCAAACAAATCAAAATTGTAACACTAAGTAAGCACAATTTCTACCCTTTTTGTGCCAGCTGGATCTAAGGACATACCTGAATCTGAACAAAAGTTTATATCAGACATCTCCAGCACTTTTTAATTATTTTTTTTTCATTTAAAGTGGGTTCACATTTCATTTTTTATTTAATACTTGTTTCCCCACACTTTTCCTAAGCTTGACAATGATTAACAAAATGAAAATCAAGCCTAAACCATTTCATGTAATTCACAGCTCAGTGTAAAGCAAATAACGTATCGATGGCCTCGGTGTGTGGGATTGGACTGGGGCGCTATACACTCTTATTAGTGTTTTGGGCAAGGAAACAAGTTTTAAAATGTAAAAATATCTTTAAATCAATTTAACTCGCTAAATTCCACTTGTTATTCATGATTAAGGTCTACTTTTATTTGCTAAACTATTTCAAAGTTCTGCGCAAATCACTTTTCACTAACTTTTCAAAAGTAAGTGGTGCTCACTCAAGCGGAAATATTTTTCGACAGTTATATCGTCATTTGCTTAAATGGATCTGTACCAATGTTAAAATGTGGAAAAATCTTCAGGATATTACAAAAGGGTAATTTTACGGGAGTTTTTCAAAGTGTAAACTTTTATAGCATCACAGTGGAAAGGAAAGGTGAAGAAATCTTCCATGATGATGAACCTAATCACCCTCAAGATTGTTCGATCATTCCCCCAATTGTGCTAGTCTTAATTTGTCCGAATCTGCATTTTATCATCATGCATTAAGAAGAAAAAATATTGCCAGTCGGGTTAGATTTAAAAGAGAAGTTGTATGCATCATGCTCAATAAACAGATCACTTTGTACATGGTCCAGACAATTTTTGTCATTTTTTTCTTTCGTATGAGTTTAGAATAGGCTTACTTGTAACGCAAATGAATTTTCAAAAAAAATAAATAAGTGCAGTACATGCACTGCAACAATGAAGGAATTTCCAAGAACACCATGCATCAACCACTCCCAAATATCCTAACTTGTGATTTTAGTGGGGGTTATGTTGAAAGTTCCCCATCCACAAGAACATTTGTGTCAATCGCCCCCCCCCCCCAACCAAGAATACCGATCGACACCCATGAACCTGAACCCAAAGTATTAAATTTACGATTAGACCCAAACTGACGTAAACTACATGTATGTATCGATCTAGACCTTGCGGAAATATATTGGATGCAGAGGTCAAACATGTCGAAAGTTCTTATGATTTTTAAAGTGTAAAAAAGGGAGGAAGTACAGAAAAGTAGAAAAGAAGGAGAGTTGTAAGAAGAGAGGTCTGGGCCATAGAATAGAAGATGCATTTTGTTTTCTTTTTGAGGAAACATGATATTTTTCGATCTTGTACTCTTTTAGATTGCCATGGCAGACCCCTTATTACCATGGTTACCCAGGGAAAGGGAATTAAGGGGAAATGATTTTTTAGCACCAATGGGAGAAGCATCTATTTTGAGGACTATTAGCCAAAGAATTATTCACGTTGTTGCAAATATTTAATTCAATTCAATTTCACTTTATCGTCCACAGTGTGGTAATTTGTTTTGTTTTACATCGACTTGACCTATGTATTTGGCACAATAACGAAGACGGCAAACAAAAAGAATTTATACAGGATAATGAGGAATTATGGAGACCAATAGATATTGAATAAATTGAAAGGTATGCATACTTAATGCTCTTCTATCCAAACAATCGCAATTTTCGCTGCTTCCTAATTAGGTACTCCTGATGTTGATGTAACGGTGGCTGATTATGGAAGGGATATCAGCGAAGTCGCCAAACTTCCGTCATGCGACACACCATGGGATGCCGTCACATACTACGGTAACATGATTTTTAGATTTAATGTGAACTCGTTTGAATCTGATCCCATGCAGATTTTCAATCAAAACATTTTTAGAAAATCGAAGAACATTTGTCAATAGAAGATGCAAAGTTGACGCAATTATAGTTATTAAAGTATTGATCTTACGAATAAAAACATAGGCCTATACAAAAGAATTGCCCCCAAAGAGTGCGATTTGACAGCAGGAATTGACGGTTTCATCAAGGAGCTCTTCAAACTCCTTGAGTTTTATTTACGGTTTGATGTCTAAACTCTAAAAAGGTTAAGTATAAAAGTTGAAAGGTCCAATGAGCTGAGGTTCATCAATGGCAAGTTGCGAGCTGCTGTGATACGCTACTGAAATGGTGCGATTTGACTGGCTGAGAGAACTATTGTCATTAATTTCTTGCATTTGTTAATAATAATAAATGTCATAAAGAAAGTGTTCTATTGACTATTCCTAGAATTATTTACGAAATTAATCACTTTTATGTTTCGGTAATCATGGTTAATGACTTAAGTTACTGATGAACGAGAACAATTTGGCTGAGATTGATAAGAAAAAATTATTTTTAAAGATCATTTTATCAAAACTTAATGATAACATGTAGTGCTCAGGGGACCATATCGTGAAAGTTGGCAACACAAAGCTATCCGGCAATCACCAATAGAATTGTCGTTATATCTTTCAGCCCCTGACGATGTCGTCTACGCATTCAAAGGCAAGTTCGTCTGGGCGATCGACGAGGAGGGGGCCTTAGAAGGCTACCCGAGGAAGATCAACAAGGTATTTCACGGGGCACCAAATAACGTCCACTCTGTCGTATCTGCCGGGAGCCGGACATACATGTTCAAAGGTAGGAGAGAAAAGAGCCAGTGCAGCCTCGCACGGTGGTGTGGTTTTATTACTCGACGTTGTTTTTATTTTTTTATATAAATTATTTGAACAGTTTATTTCCAAAAGGAGCTAAACTGCTATATTCACTTAAAAAAAAGTTACTCACTAGTATTGAGGTAACTCTAAAGAGCATTGCTTAGAATTCTGTATATATTTGGGAATAATTAAGGACAACGAATAAGACCATTTTTTATGTTGACTTATTGGTATCCAAAAACAAGTTGCGTAATAGCATGTTTTCTAAGAAGGTCAGTTGAATAGTGGTGGTCATAGATAAGAGTGTATCAGCCTTATGACTTACACTTAGTTTTGGTCTCTATATATACAGTGAAAAAATGTAGCACGTTGTTCAGCCCGTCATTTTAACAATTTTTTAAAGGTCTTTTGGACTTTTTAACAATTATTGTGTTTTTTTTAATTTGTAATTTAAGCCTTATTAAACAACTTGCTTAACCTTTAAACAACAGTTGTTAGAGTGACGGGCTTAAAATGTAATTAAAATCTTAAAAAGTGTTTTCACAGCATATGTACCATAATTATGACTGACATGGATACAAGAAACGACAACAGAGAATTACGATTGCCACTTGAACATTTTGGGAGAAAAGGCAGTGTTTGGTGGCATTAATTTAATCCTGCTGTTCATTGGCAGCAAGTGATATAATGTTGACAAGTGTACAATTGGTTAATTTGATTTTATTCTACTGGTTTGAATTGTGGGTCAACGTGCATGGTCAAGAACCAGGTTTCCTCGGTTAGTTTATAGGACTGTAAGATGCTGTTTTCAATTTGGCCATACAGGATCACCTCACTTGGCACTTGGAGCCCTATGCCCGAGATAACTCTTTGGGGTTAAGTTCATAATTGACCAGTTGACAATAACAGTGTATATACAGGCTCTCAAAAATAATTATGGTGCATTTCTGTGTCCAAACTGTATTTAGGTAGGAAAATCTGGCGATTCTTCGGGAAGCAGTTGGAACCCGGTTTCCCCCGTCTGAAACGAAACAGTTTCCCGTCCAAAACCGATGCTGCCCTGGTCCATGATGGTAGGATATACATCCTCAAGGGAACCCGGTACTACGAGTTCTTCGAGAATGATCTTAGCATCGGATGGTCCAAGGAGATTCTTCATCAATGGAGAGTATTGCCGACCCGCGTTGATTCTGCTTTCCAGTGGCGGAATGGCACCACCTTTTTCTTCAAGAATGATACTTATTGGAGGTTTGATGGTCAAAAATTAACGGGTGCGCATCCCGGCTCTGTCTCGAAGGATTGGTTAGGTTGCGGATTATCGTGAGAAATATCGTCTGACAAAAAAAAACCTTCTTCAAGAAAGGCAGTTATTGAGATTTCGGTGTGTTCGCGGAAGGGTGGATGTTCATCGAGAATTTGTTTCGAATGAGACGTATAGGCGGGCGTATAGGCTTCCAGACTAGACGGACTTCTTCAGAAAAGACAGACATCGGAAATCATATGGTCACAAAATGGCCGTTGCTCATCAGAATTCCGTCTTGAACCATTGGCTTGACTGCAGATCATCTTTGGCGATTACAGAATCAGTGTAATGTAGTTACACTATACATATCTTGTAGAACGTATCATCTATAGATCCTACATGGCGTGGAGTCATGATAATAAATGATATAAAATGAAACTTGTTTTAAACCAAATGTCGTCAACGAAACTGGACTCATTCACTGTATAAACAAGCCATGGTGTCGAGTTAACTGTCTGACAAGTTATCCGATATTTTCGTTGATTCTGATTGACTGGGCATGCATGAACTGCTGGGAAGCATGTCGTGACTGATCGATACATGGAATTGTCAGATAAGACAGACGCTTCTATGTCCCACATTCTGATAGCAGGTTTTAAGTTGTGGTTTAAGTATGGATAGCCAATTGTTACATAAATCACTAACAATAGAGATATCATATTTCAGCTCATTTGGCTCTTAAATCAATCATAATTGTCTAGGAAGTATCGATAGATGATTGTCTTCACCATCGATGAATCAGGAAAGAGCACAGTTAACATAAGAAACATACAACTTAATGAAACTTTTGACAATTTTGGCTCCCCATAATTATTCTAGCACAGAGTTTAACCATATGGTCTAAGACTCTAAGTTAAACCTGACTACAGAGTACGGGCCTATGGGTTTAAAGCCCTTTTAAAATTGAAAAGAACTAAAACCTGATAGTATGCCTTCTTCAAATAAAAAAAGAATTATCAAGTCAACAGCTAGTGTTTTCTTTAAAAAATATATAAACTACGTGTGCGTTTACACGCATACTAATTCTGGGAATCGCTATAGGGAAATCCGATTCCCAGGATATGAATCATGATATAAGAAGTGATGAAAGGAAGTATAAGTATTCAAGCAGTTTCCATCTTGAGGTTTGATATCAATTGAGAGATGGCGCTCACCGGCACCATGATGGTGTATGTATGGAGAGTCGTACTTACTAATTTTGAGAATTATTTATTTGTATATATCGTGTATAAACGTTTGTCAATCAAAATAGCTCTCCTTGAATAGGAAAGTGTGTTATTGCCTTTTGAATTATTTATTTATATTTTTATCGAATGTTTGCACGTCTTCGTTAACAACTTCAAGCAGCTGATATATTTATTACATTTATAATGCGTAAACTCTCTAAACTCACATTTTGCATGCGTATATTTGTAACTAAAAGGGAATGGTAGAAGTATAACAGCAGAAGCAGCAGCAGCTGCAGTAGTGGTGGTGGTGATGGTAGTCGTAGTAGTAGTAGTAGTAGTAGTACTACTACTACTACTACTAGTAGTAGTAGTAGTAGTAGTAGTAGTAGTAGTAGTAGTAGTAGAAATTGTAGTAAAAGTATATGTAGTAGTGATAGTAGAAGTACTATTTCTAATAGTAATAGTGGTAGTAATAGGAGTAGAAGTAGTAGTAGTAGTAGTAGTAGTAGTAGTAGTAGTTGTTGTAGTAGTAGTAGTAGGGGTAGTAGTAGGAGTAGTAGTAGTAGTAGTAGGCTAGTAGGCTAGTAGTAGTAGGAGTAGTAGTGAAAGTAGTGATGGCGGTGGTGGTGGTACATTAAAATTGTTATATGACATTCATGATTATAATAATCATACTTGCTTTTATAGCTCTTAACACTTAACTTTATCAGAAGTCTCCAAGCGCTCTACAGTAATGCAGCATAATAAGCCTGGCTTTAGTATAGAGCAGCCGTTACGCGCTTTGCGTTTCAAGGAATAAATTCCTACCAGGTACCCATTCACTTCACCTGGGTTGAGTGCAGCACAGTGCGGATAAATTTCTTGCTGAAGGAAAACACGTCATGGCTTGGAATCGAACCCATGCCCCACTAGACCACGACGCCTCCATGATGACTCATTCTTGTATACTTTTTTTTTTATTGCGGGGCGAATATTATTCGATTAAGATAAAATGGAGAAAGTAGAAATCAAAATAATTATGGGGATGATCAAATAAAAAGACAATGATTTAAGTCACATTTTCTCCTATTTTCTCCTATTTTCTCCATATCTCCTATTATTTGATGAATGTTATATTTTCTGTAGGCATCCCCTTTTTGTTTGCCGTATCTCTAAAGGTTTGTTTTTTGCTTATGTGGTTCTCTTTAAATAAATTTCATGATAAACCTGCATGTATCTAGAAAGGCGGGCGATACTTCAAGCTCTTTTCGATTTTTTTTTCACAAAACCCATTATCATTTGCAAGCTGTGTCCATCATATTGCTTTGAAATATAAATCTTGATTGTCATCAGGGGGGCGTTTCATCAATATTTTCGTCCTACAAGTTGTCAGATCTGACAACTTTCTTGGATTCTGATTGAGATTCTGAGATTCTGGTTGAGAAGCACTGTTACTATAGTAACTGTCGGATAAATCAGAACTTGTCGGATAAAACGTCTGACAAGTCCTTTCATGAAACGCTCCCCTGATCGCAGTTATCTGATGTTCACACCTTGTGTTATTAAAGGACAAATCCATCCCAACAAAAAGTTGATTTGAATAAAAAGGGAAAAATCCAACAAACATAACACTGAAAATTTCATCAAAATCGGATGCAAAGTAAGAAAGTTATGACATTTTAAAGTTTCGCTTAGTTTCACAAAACAGTTATATGCACATCCTGGCTGGTATGCGAATTAAGAGACTATGACGCCATCCACTCACTATTTGTTTTCATTTTATTGTATGAAATGTGACATATTACAATTTTATCCTCATTGTCAAGTGATTACACAATTAATTCCTCCCTGAACATATGTGGAATTAGCATTGTTTAATACCATATGGTTCAGTCACGTCGGTCCTTATTGTCAAATCTATAAAAAAATGAAATATTGTATAATTAAAAAAAAATCGTGAGTGATGGACATCATCGATTGACTCACCTATAGTTGTGCATGTTTTGTTAAAAATAAGCGATACTTTAAAACTGTCATAACTTTTTTATTTTACATCCGATTTTGATGAAATTTTCAGCACAATCATGCTAGTTTGATTTTCCTCTATTTATTTAAGTCAGCATTTTCCTGGGGTGGACTTGACCTTTAAACGGTTGAATCATAAATGATTGAAAGGAAAATAAATGAATGAAAAGAAAAAATATATAACAATGATTAAGGATATAGTGCCTAGTTTTGATGATTATGGTGATTGAATGCATTATATTGTTTTATATGTCAGTGTAATCGGATTTTTTTTCCATGATGATTTTGACTGTCAAATTCACCAGTAACGGCCTACCTGTTCTGGAGGCATTATATGTCCTACCCAGAGGCGTCGATCCTGGGGGGGCAGGGGGGCGATCGCCCCACCAATGAAAATATTGGGGGGCAAACATATCATTTTGCCCCCCCCCCCCATAATTCCGGATATGCATTAAAAAAAAACAAGATTGTAATATTCAGCAAGCGAGATGGAGATACACAACTCGTTCATTATTTAAAATCGTGCTCAAAATGTCCGCTTTTCAGATTGGAATATAACAATTTTCAGCTCGCGCTTCGCGCTCGCATCAGTTCTGTTCCAAAGACCCATACTTTTCATCATTAAATAGGTGAATGTAAATGTCCCGTTTTCAGTTCTAAGCCTCAAAAGAACTCCTACTTCGATTTGCAATCATCATTTCTTGGATATATATCTATCAAACTGTCATTTTTTCAGATCGAAATATCAAAATTTTCAGCTCGCGCTTCGCACTCTCATCTTTTCTTCTTTTAGATACAAATCTTAATCATTGGTACAAAAAATGCTTAGAATATCAAGTTTTCAGGTCAGAATAAAAAAAAAATCAGCTCACTCTCGGAACTCGTAATATCTGTGTAGTGAGATATGTATCCTCCTCATGAGTTACTACAAACAGTCTTAAACAGGCACGCTTTTCCTGTCAGTATACTAAAAAAAATTTAGCTCGCGCTTCGCGCTCGCATTAATTTGTTGGTGAGATACGTACCTGTGTCTCATGAGTCATATATATATATATATATATATATATATATGTATATATGTATATGTGTGTGTGTGGGGGGGGGGTGGATATGTGAGGGTGTGTGTGTGTTGTATGATCGAGCGCCTCTGGAACGTTAATGATTTTGCCCCCCCCATCTGAAAAATGGATCGACGCCCCTGGTCCTACCCGGCAACCTGTATAGGCTTATTAGTAGACTTGTTAAGAGGTTGAACGCTGCATTTTTTTAGTACAAATGTCCCACTTGGCACAAATGTTCCTTGAGTAAAAAGAAATAGATTCATCCAAAGAGACACGCTGTATCTATGCAAATAAGCATGTAATTTGCATAAATTTGCATATTATGTCAATATAGCGAAAACAAGTATTTAAGAATATATATTTAACCAGAACTTCCCTAAAATTGGAAATAAAGACTTAGGGTAAGAAAGGGAAGAAAATTATCATAAGATGATTGGGATATCCTTGTTTATTATTACCTAATTTACATAAATTATGCAAATCATAATTTAAAACAGAGTATTTTTCATGAATCCTAAACTGTTTTATGAATAACATCAATTAATACACAATGTCAACATTCTACATGAAATAGATTAAATTAGCGAAAACATCGATATGCTTCATGACAGTATTATTGTCTTAATTTGCTTAGAAAGAGGGCAAATATGTCAAAATGTAAGACGTAATATTGCGCTAAAACGAGACCAAAACAACCTCCATGTTACAGTCACACTCACGAATCGGGCAATAAAGCGATCAATGGTATGTCATTCGAGATAACACAATCCCAACACAATAGCTTCCATCGGCTTCTCGTATCGCTTTTGTTGGTGTGTCTGCACACCGTAATGTATGATATAATATGGGCAAAATGCATTTCGGTATCGGTAAAACACTATTTTGTTTTATTTGTTTCTAATTTGTTTCTCTTGGCAAATTTACCGGAGATATTGCTTTGCCGGTTACTGCTTTAATGAAGCTCTGGTACATGAATCATGACGGATGTACCCTACCTCAATCCATGTTTTAACTTTATTAAATCATATATCTTTTGGAGACCCCGAAGTGGCAAAACTGCATTTCCCCCGGCATTACCGCTACTTTACACAACCAGTTTGACTAGTATTATCGACTTGGAAAAGACAGATGTATGAGACATCAGTTAACATGATTCTCGAAGATTTTTTTTTTTTATTTAAGCCCACGGGAGCCCTCCGAATTTACCCCATCCCCTCTCCGTATTTTGACACTAAATAAAAAAATATCGTGTTTTAAAGCCACCAGCAAGGCAAATTGCGTTTTTTTTTGGTATAATAAAGCAACTTTTATATCTATATTTCATATTTATCAATATTAATATTATTATTGTTCTGCAATTTGTAATAATGCTTTGGCACAGTAAAGGCTATAACCCAACAGGAGCATGCCTAGGATACCCTTTCCCCTTTTGGTTTTATGTATTCAAAAATAGTTTATTGTCTTTAGAACTCTTAAAAGATTACTTTTGTTTGTATTGATATCTTGGAATAGATTGAGAAGAAAATACTCTATAATTGACATGCAAAGAGCTGTGGTACATTGAAGAACAGCCACACGTAAGCTCCAAAACCCCTTTATTGATTCCACTCTATGTTAAATTTAAATATTTTTAGTGCCCAATCGGAAGAAAGATGCATTGCTACTACACACAGTAAAGCCTCTTTAGGTTTTCCTCTTGAAAAAATAAACAAACATAGAAGGCATTGGTTTATATCGCATAAAATAAGTTCGTGTACATGACGGTGGCCTGTCGAAGTTGCCCAGCAACCCTTTATTTTGTTTTGACAATATGTACATGTATAAATGAAGCCCTCATCTGGAAAAGGGCACTTATTAAAGGTAGCATCTACATTATATAGAGGAGGCCCTGGCACTGGGAAGCGGGGGCTGAAGCACCCGCATGATTTTCCGGGAAGGGGGGGGGGGTGCTGCGTGTATTATTCTCCATAGACAGCACCCCCTGGAATGACAATTTTCTTCCCTTTCTTACCCTAAGTCTTTATTTCCAATTTTAGGACAGTTCTGGTTAAATATATATTCTTAAATACTTGTTTTCGCTGTATCGACCGGTCTGTCGGATCCCATTGGATTGTTGGATTTGACCTTGTAACAAAATGATATCAACTTTGAACAGGATGAGTCACTGTATCATAATGACTATACCATGGCCCATTGATATGATCAACATGCCTTCCTGAATAAAACAGAATATTGGATTGAGAAAAATGAAAGTGAATGAGAGAGGGTGAGAGGAATGGAGAGAAAAAAAAGATAACAAAGAAGAAGAAGAAGAAAAAGAAAAAGAAGAAGAAAAAGAAGAAGAGATAGATACTCGACATAGAGGGGGTCATTATATAGGCAACGAGATAATATTCAGCACAAATCCAATTAGTTACAAATATATTTAAACATAATTTATTAACCTCAGTACAGCTGTAGTGAATCCACCCTCATTTTCTTCAATTCTGGAGTCTCTAATAAGCCCCCCCCCCACAGTATTAGTGACTAATAAAATAATGTTTCTCCATCAAAAGTTATATTGTTCTTTATCCTTCCTCTCGACAGTTTCCCATTTTCAGTATCCTTCAAAATCGCTCAATTTCTTTCCATATAAGTCTATGTTTCTTGGTAATGATTCATATTGTCATCCTTCCATGCATGACTCAAATAATGTACCCCGGTGTAAACAAGATAAAAGTTCTTCTTTTTAATTTTTTCCCTTCTATTTGTGGTCAGAGGTTAACTGTAAAAATAATAAGAAGCAGAACTGCTTCATCGGTTCGACGAAAATTTGTCTGAACTCTGACCGGTGATGTCATTGTTGTCGCCCTGGGCACGTAATTAGAAAGTAAATGAGATTAAAAAAAAAAACCTCTCTGATTCTAGATACTTTTTGCATCAAGAGAAAAGATATAAATAACGAAATCTTGGCGGAATAAATCATTAAAAATGAGAGCCGCTACATACTTCTCGAGTCTCAAATATATTGTTCACCATTTCTGAATAGGGCCTAGTATACTATCTGCAGGCATCTGACTTTCAAAATACAGACAACCTTCCACAACGGATCGAGGAGGATCATCAAATTATTTTCATGGGTAGTTTATTCAACAACTACATAGATCGTTCTTAATCAATTTAAATTCGTTTTGGAATCATGAACCGTTTCATTGTGCTTTTCGTATTCGGATTCTGTTTTGGATCCCTAACTCGGGTACATTCGATTCCGACTGGGATAACCGGAAATAGATCCGGAGGAGGCTCGTCGTCAGTTTCGCACCGTCATTTCTCTCCAATCGTAAGTTTATGACCATTCTTTCATATGATTTTACATGTAAAAATGTAAGTATTTATTTTCTATTCCCTTGCTAAAAGAACATAAACTCAGGGTTGGCGCAAATGGATTTTGACATAGTGAGGGAATGATCTGCATGAAGAGGATGAGACCTATGATGTCACTTTTGTATTCCTCATTGAAGTTGGCCAATGAGACTGGTTGTATAATGAACTTATCTCTCTCTTTCTTGTTAATGTCTTCATTCCCTAATTTATTAGCCATTCCCCTTTCACAGATACCTGTTTTTCTAGTGCATAGTAATTTGTCTGCAAAATGTACAATATTTTGTGCATTTGACGTTATTGAATATTACTATGATGACAATGCTTTGTATCATAAATATTTGTTATAAATGTATGAAAACGATTTGCATCATTATTTATGCCATGTCTGTTGGAAATCAAATCTGAATCTAACAAACCCATCCTTTTTTTATAGATGGACTTTTATCACTTTATACATTTGCTGTTAATTGAACAAAATATATATGCCTACCCTGCGGTGGCGCCGCCCGTATTAAGCAGCTTTTCCATATACCATGAGCAACTTCTCTCTACAGGCTTATTAATTATTTAATTATTCATATCAATAAGATCATAAAAATATAAATAGAGCTATTGATAAAAAAACCCACAAAGAATGATTCATACAAGATAATTTAAATGATAAGAATAATCTATTCAAAAAGTATATAATCAATAAATAATTATTTAAAATGAAGTTTGGTAATGTTGCAACAAAACACAAATTCCTTTCTCTAAATCGAGGATAATGTATGAATTGGGGTTTCGTTGAAATTGTTCATCTTTAGATAACTTTCAAAGAGAGAGAGAGAGAGAGAGCAAAAAATAAATCTTAAACATTATCTTAACAGAGGGTCGTGGGTTCGAATCCCAGCCATGGCTTAATTTCCTTCAGCACGAAATTTCTCCATATTGTGCTGCACTCAACCCAGTTGAGGTGAATTGGGTACCCGGCATGATTAATTCCTTGAATGCATGAGCGCTGAAAGGTAGCTCGAGCTACACTCTAAAAACAAATCAGTCAAAAATGACTAGTTAATAGGGTCAGCTGTGTGCAACTGTTATTCTAGTCATATTTTACTATTTTCTAGTCATATTTTACTAGAACAGAGTTATTTCTGACTAGAATATATGTCAGAAATGTGACTATCCGTGATTGCCATATCAGTTGCTCACAGCTGACTACTGGTCTAGTCAATTTGACTGATCTGTTTTAAGAGTGTAAAGCCGGGGTAATAATAATAATAACAACGGGCCTCGGAATAGAGATGATGCTATATAAATGCCTATTGTTATTAACAAAGCGCTAAAAGAAAATTTTCCAAAACCATGAATAATGTGTTATTCATTTATATTTACAATTATGAAAATAAAAATTAGGAACGCTTCACGATTGTGCGTGTCATCTTTGTGCAAGGGGCCATGCTAATCTTCTCTGTATCGTTCCAATTTTAGTATGTGTCAACAATTTCTTGTCGACGTAAATTGACAGTGATAGCAAGGTATATAAAGAGACGTCTCTATGATATCGGTTATTTTACAGTTAATATATTTTAACCACGGTTAACGAAACGTTTGCTCAACGCACTAACGCGGCTTGTCAAACGTTGGGCGCAAGGTGGCAGCATACACCATTTTCCTCGAAGGAGCTACTGTTATCATGCTGTCCGAAATGTAGAGAGTGTGTTTACATTATTACCGACCATTAAGATATCTTCATGTTTGTATGTCTGTAACTTTAATTTGGAATCATTTAGACAATATTTTATTTCACTAATTGGTTTACTCATATAAGGTCTGTCTTGTGTAGGTTTCTCCCTCGTAAGTTCGATGATATCTGCACAGGTTTTCATTCTACCTTTTCGTTCCGTCTAAAAGTATTTGTTTTAAAATTCAAACCATTCCGTTGTCTGGTCTCTTGACCACAAAGTCCATAAGACAGAAGACATGCTTGTCCGAAAGCCCCGTTCGGCCGATTCTTCCCTATCATCAGGATGACGCTGTAAAGTATGGAAAATTATGACACCCACAATATCATGAGCTATTGGTCTTTGTGATTGAATTATGCATGGCCCTTGAAACTTTTTATATACACTGTGGTCAAAATCATTCTCTCCAGTCAACGTTCTAACACAAACCACACTCCTCGTCCATCACATTTTATATTTTCTTCTTTCTCATTTTTTTTTATTTGTCATTCAGGTATATCTAGAGAGATATGGCTACCTCGTGCCAGGCGCCCAACACTCGTCAGCCTTACTTAAAGATGCGATCATGTAAGTTGCAAAGTCCATTCCAACAACAAGCTAGGTTGAAAATCATGATAAATATATATATATATATATATATATATATACATACATATATATATATATATATGTGTGTGTGTAAAGTTATACATGTGCAACAGCTTTTGGCAACTCTTGTTATTCAAATATTGTAAAGAAATGGTTAAATCAAGGTTCCCCAGAGCTATCTACCCTTTGGAAAAATTTGTGATGCCGAAAAAATGTCTCTGCCGGGAATCGAACCCGGGCCCCCAGCTTTGAACGCCGGTGCCTTAACCACTGGCGGCTTGTCATTGTTCTAAACCCATCTTCACCCGACAAAGGAAATTATAATTGGTATAGTGTCGAAAATCTGTCTATCTGACGGTCAATCGGATTGGGTTCGCCCTAACCACTATAACCCGTCTCTGTGGTCTAGTGGTTAAGGCACCGGCGTTCAAAGCTGGGGGCCCGGGTTCGATTCCCGGCAGAGACATTTTTTCGGCATCACCAATTTTTCCAAAGTGTAGATAGCTCTGGGGAACCTTGATTTAAGCCACGCCTACCATTGTTCTCTTCATCCATTTCTTTACAATATATATATATATATTATAACAAAATGAAAGGTTTATTCGATGTTCAGCATGGTTTCGAAACAGTGAAGAGCGTAGAATAATTTTTAATCTATATACATGAAGGGAAATTCAGTAATTGTTTGTATTCGATTATGTAGGTTTTTTCTTTAAATGTATTTAATTACTATTTGCTAAGAAATAACGATGTCATGTCACATTCTAGTATATCATGCACATTCTTCTTGGTTTATATTTCTATAGATATGGCGACGAAATTTTTTTTTTAAATAATAATAATGCTGCTGATGATGAAAATAATAATGATAATAATGATGATGATGATAACAATAATATAAATAGTAATAATGATAATAATGATAATAATAATTGTAAAGATATTCATGATATTTCATAAAAATGATAATAATCTATATTTCACAGATCCTTTCAAGAATATGCGAACCTGAAGATGACGGGTATTTTAGACGAGGCGACACGAGATAAACTCCAAGCCGACAGGTGCGGGGTAGCCGACATCGGGGTTGCCGGTCAGGTGGGCTATCACCAGCAGGGAACTAATCAAAGGAGTCGAATGAAGAGAGATGCAAATTGTAAGGCGTTTCGTGCCCTGGGTATGACATGCTATTCCACACCAGGTAAAGTAACCAGTTAAATTCGTTAATTTTTAATTGGTAAAAAAAGTGGAATCAACTGGCCCAAGACGGAGACCATCGTACCTCAACATGCTAAATGTGACGTCACTATGGCTTCTTGAAAGGTTACACGACCACACCCTGAGGTGTTAAAATTACATCCTAGAGATTGAACATAACACCAAATAGTGTAAATGTGACAACCAAAGGTGTTGTAATAACACCTATGGGATTTAAACTATACCGTTGTAAAATAACTGGTGTGGTCCTCTACGTACAACGGTTAACACCACAGTTTTGCTGTGTTGATTGATTTTATCAACTGATTATCATTCGCATTTTTTCGTTAATTTCATTTGCAGTTCCAAAATGGTCGAAAAATGATTTGACGTACTACATCAAAAGCTTCACACACGATCTTCCCAAATCAAAGACCAGGGAGGCTTTTCAAAGAGCTTTTAAACTCTGGGCCGATGTCACACCCTTGACGTTTACCGAGTCAACATCAGTATCTGCCGACATCATCATCGAATTCGCAAGAGGGTTACACGGTTTCCTTCATTTTTTCGACGGTCCCGGTAAGATCACCTACTACAGATCAAGAAGTAAGATGAGAAATATTAGATCAAGTAGGGTACTGGGCAGTGGCATAGCTAGGAAATTTTTTCCTGGGGGGCACTGGGGGTCCTTGTTTTTTCAGGAGGACACCGGCCATTTTTTCCGATGTGGGTGTATGTGTCATCCGACTTTCGCCAATAGGGGACTGAGCCCGAAATTATCTTCACCTATATTTTCCCCGATCAGTCACTTCTTAGTTATATTCTTATAAAACAACATAAACATGAAATAATCTCGTAAGCCTTATAAAAAGTGCGAGCGCGAAGCGCAAGCGTTTTTTATTTTTTTAATACTTTATACTTTGTCCCGAAAATTTAATATTCTGGGCAATGTTATGTGTGATCCTGAACAAGATTCGTATGTAACTAGATGGTTAGTGCGAACGCCAAGCAAGAGCAGAAATTTGTATTAACTGTTCTAGCATTATCTAAAAGGGACCTGTTAAGGACTGCTTACAGTTACCCACAAAGACGGTATATATTTCCCCATATGACTTTGTCACATACTGTGACAATGTCATATGGGGAAAAATCATTTTCACATGCAGCTGCTATTTTATGGCATAATCTGCCAGAATATCGTAGAAATATACAACCATACGAAAAGTTTAGAAATAGCTTGAAAAATCATTTATTCACCATTTTGTAAACAATTAATGTAAGAACCCGGTGCTCTCCCCTTCATCTCCACTCCTTTTAGCTACATGATTAAAAAGTGCTTAGAGACATGCAACTTTGATTATGTATTTTGCGCTATACAAAAACGTTTCATTATTATTATTATCATGTTTCAATAATGCGAGCGCGAAGCGTGAGCAAATTTGTTTGACATTCCGACTTATAAAATGGTCATTCTAAGCACTTTTTGTATTAATAAATCGGATAAAGGTATGTAACTAAACAATTGATGCTAGCGCAAAGCGCGAGAGGAAGAAAATTGAGATTTTAGACCTAAAAGCAGGACACTCTATTCATATTTTGTAAATCATTAATAGGATATAGTTAATTGGGTATCATTAATAATGCGATCGTGAAGAGTGAGCAGACAATTATTGATATTCTGATGTGAAACTTGATAATTTAAGTACATTTTGAATAAACAACATGCAGGCTATCGCGCATGTTTTAGAATTAGACCTAGAATCTGGGCATTCTGAATACATTTGTTTAATGGAACATTATGGAATACACGTAGACAATATGAAGTTGGCAAATCAAACAATATCACAACGCAGCGTGAGCTTGAAATGCTGATATGTAGACCATAAAACGGACATTTTACAGAGTACTTAAATTTGTAAATGAAAAAAATAATGAAAGCTCGATATCCGAGCTAAAATATGTTTTGTATATTGACTTCAAAACTTGCTCCATATCAGCCTATTGAGCAAGATATGAATCTCATCGAACAGGCAATTCTGGCGCGAAGCGCAAGCAAAAATTTTATATAGTAACATGAAAGTTTTTTTTGCAAGTCTTCCCCTCACATTTTTTCATTCACTCGTCTTCCTCCTCTTGTTTTCCTCTTCTTTTTTTTCTTCTGTCTTTCTTCTTCTTTTCCTTTTTATTTTCTTCTTTCTCCATTTTTTTTGCTCTGCCAATCTTTTTTCTGGGGGTGGGGGGGGGGGCACACCAAATCTCAGGGGGAAAGTGCTCCCCGGCCCCCCGTAGCTACGCCACTGGTACTGGGAGAGCTATAGAGGGGTTGGATTGAATTAAAGGGATGGTCCGGCTGAAAATTTTCATATCTTAATACACAGAGTAGAATTCACTGAGCAAACTGCCGAAAATTTCATCAAAATCGGATAACAAATAATAAAGTTATTGAAGTTTAAAGTTTAGCAATATTTTGTGAAAACAGTCATCATGAATATTCATTAGGTGGACTGATGATGTCACATCTCCACTTTCCATTTTCTTATGTTATTACATAAAAACATATTTTTTTCATTATTTCATACATGTGTGAATATTATGTCACTCTTATAAATGAAATTAGTTGCAGCAATAAATATCTAATGCACTTAATCAGTTGTCAATCCATTTTTTCTAGTTCTTGGAGGAAAAAAAATGAATAAGCCCAATTTCATATACTAAAATACAAAAGAACAAGTGGAGATTTGACATCATCTGTCCACCTCATGAATATATGAGCATGACGACTGTTTTCACAAAATATTGCTAAACTTTTAAATTCAATAACTTTGTATTTTGTTATCCGATTTTGATGAATTTTCGGCATTTTCCATCCCTTCATGTAGGCAATAGGTAGGCCCCTTAATAATAATTTATTTTTAAATCATCACTTTATTTAATATTCAAAATCAAACAAAGGAACATAGGTGAATATACAATAAAAAGGAAATAAGCCCAGGTCATGAACTAATAAATTACATGCAGGGCAACATATGTAAATTACAAAGAAAACGAATCACAATAATATAATGTAATATAATATAGGGTATTTATTCTGCGCACATATCCACCTTGTTAGATGCTCAAGGCGCTCCTATATTACTAGCTAGGCGTTCATAGCGCACACAGCTTTTTAAGGAATTACTACCCATTTACCGCACCTGGGTTGAGTGCAGCACATTATGGATCAGTTTCTTGCTGAAGAAAATTACACCATGGCTGGGATTCGAACCCACGACCCTCTGTTTCAAAGTCCGAAGACTAATCCACTGGGCCACAACGCTCCACGTTACCTATACAGTGCGTACGGGAGTGCGTATAAAAAAAAACCGGGACAGTTTTGAAAAGTCTAATTTGTTTCAAATTATTATATCTATATTTTGATGTTAATAGATGCTCTGATATCTTATCTTTGAAATGCAATTTAAAAAATATATTTTGTTCATGCTTGAGCGAGCATGGGACGTTTTTGTCGGGGGTTCAAAAAGAGGCTTAATGCGCCAAATTGGCAGAAATTAGAAATTTGATTATTAGACTTTTGGCCGATCAGCATATTTTCATTATCTTTGCCATAATTTTCAAATTATGCTGTCAAATTTCATTTACAAATTTATTTATTCACCTGAATTATTTTGTTTTTCATTTAAACTTCTTTTACATTTGAATTTTCCTTCATAAGTAAGAAAAGAAGACTTTTTGTCAACCCAAGTAAGAAGATTTGCAATATTAATTGGGAGAATTTGTAATTATTCAAATACTTTTATTATGTGAAACAAATTATGTTATGGTACCTATAAAAGACATGAATCATATTTTCAAGGGGTTATTGAATCCTTCAAGTTTATGTGCTTGGCAGGACAAACAGGAAAGGATTCATGTCTTTCAATGGCAATGGTGTAGCCTATTGAGTCGATTTCGACGGAGCAAGATAAGGCAGATCCTAAAATGTAGGCCTATCAAAAAGTTGTGAAGCGAGCAAGCAAAACATTTCCACTTTTTTTCATTAAGATACATTTATACAATTTTGTGATTGTAAAATAATATTCAGAAAATGATATCATATTTCAGTTTGTATGTTTTCTGTGATTTTCCTTTTCACTTTTTTCATTGGTCATGATTTTTTGTTTGTGGGGGGGGGGGTTCTAGCTATAATAACATTCTTTTTCGTTCATATTTTATTCAAAACACGACAGGAGGAACTCTTGCTGATGCAGCACCCCCAGAAATCGGATACGTCCACTTCGACGAAGACGAAACATTTGTCGTCGATGATGACGGCGACGAAAGAACGGGCCACATCGTCAATCTCTTCTACGTAGCCGCCCACGAATTCGGTCACAGTCTGGGCCTTGAACATTCTAACGTCACTTCAGCTCTCATGTACGCATACTATAGCAAAGATGACCGCTTACCAACAAACATGAATGAATTTCAGCTCCATCAGGATGATATAGATGCCATCCAACGCCTCTATGGTAAGATTATCACTATCATCACTCTCGCTGCCAATTTCATCTGGTGATTATTTTTCATCTACAAAACATCTTCTTTTTTGGGGGGGGCGGGGGGCAAATAACCCAACGCTTTTCGAGCTCATTCTATGGCAATATTCTTTTCAGTTACAATATTATGTTTATTGCTTTATTTTCTTTGTAATCATGATCAGGTGGACCAACAAATGTCACTGGCACTGACCGAGGGACCAGCGGGGGCGTGATACCTGCTGATTGCGACATCCCTTGGGATGCTGCTACAACTTATCGTAAGACGATTTACTTTTTCTTTATTTTCTATATACCTCCTCATTTTTTCATTCCCACTTCTCCTCTTCTTCCTTTTCTTTTCTCCTTCTTCTCCTTGTTCTTCTTCCACTTCTTTTTTCCTCGGTGTATCATTATCTTTATAATATTTTTCCAACATACGTCACTGTTAATAGCAGGGCCGTGGGCATACAGGACTTTCTTTGAGGGGGTTTCGAATCATACACACTTAAATAAAATGTTGGGCAACATACTGTCCACTGTGTAGGGTAATGTATGTTCGTCAAATTTATATATATTCTGGGAAATTATTATCAAATTGAGCAAATTTATTACCCATTTATTAGTTTTTATAACCGATTTGGGCAGATTTTAACCAAGTTGTGTGGACAGTATTATGTTGCCCAGGTTTGGTTAAAAGTTGGGCATGTCTTGCCTAACCATTCTAGGAGTATAAAGAGTGAACCCTTTCTAGTTCATGATCAGTTCCGTTACTCTCCGGGGCTGATCCAACTCTCGCTAATATGGGGGGGGGGGGTGAAACAAAAAATCAGCTACATTTTCCCCGATCGGCCGCCTAAATAAATAATGCGAGGGCAAGATCAAAGTGTTTGATATTTTATGCATTTAGACCTGAAAGAATAACACTCACAGTAATCTTTGTAATGGTGAGTATATAAGATATTGCGTATCTAACATGTTTAAGTAAACAATTACTGCAAGCGCGAAGCAAGGGCTGAAATTTATATTTTAGCCTGAAAATGGGAAAAGGAACCTGTTTAGGACTGTTTGCAATGACACAATATTTGTTTATGAGAAAGATAATTATATATCTCACCAACAAAATATTGCTCATGAGAAAGATATATAATTGCGAGCACGAAGTGCAAGCTGAACATTTTTGATATTCTGACCTGAAAAAAAAATTGTAAACAAGGTGTTTCTGTAGTTACTTTCATGTTTGAAACATGTGATATTCGTTGCCAGTTTTCACAATGAATTTCAAAATGCCCTTCTTGAATACAAACACAGCTCGCATGGATGCCTTCTATGCCTTCAAGGGCCGTTTGGTATGGGCCATGGATCGTTCCGGAATCCGTGAAGGATATCCAAAAAATATCAGCCAAGTTTTCAGAGGGGCGCCCTCCCGTGTCCAAGCTGTTGTTCATATAACTGAACAGACTGATGAAAAGACATACATGTTCAAAGGTAAGAAAATGAATAGAAGAAAACAAAATTCCGTGATTTTCAAACATAATGGACCTGTATGTCCAGCATTTCCAACGAAAATCATTTGTCATATTTAAAATTTTGTTAATTTCGAACTATTGGGCGTTTACAGAGGTGTTGCAAGAAACTTGCGATCAATAAAACTTGCAAGACTATTTTTGGTTCCTAAATCAATTATGTCTTGTAGTTAATTGCAAATTAGTGATTGATTGCTAATCTGCTCCTTGAAGTTTAATCTGTTTTGCTACAGCTAGCATTGATCTATCGTTGTGAAATTACAACAGAATTGATCGTAAATATTTTCTTGCAACAATCAGACCTTTGTGAAATAGCCCCGGTCGGACTTGACCTTTCTGCATGTAAATCAATGGGTTTATTTACACGATCACGTGATCACCCGTTAGTTTGAGGTAAGCCGGTTATTCTAAACCATTCTTGATGAATTCTATGTCTCATATTGCAGAGTAATATTCGGTAATTCCTCCTTACAATCTAAAAAATGAATCAGATTTGTCTACAGATTGGGCATCAAAATTACTAATCATGCTTATTTGTTGGTATCGTATATCGTAAAAGTAAAAGAAATAATGTTAATTTATGGCGATTATCTTTCATATTCGCAGGAAAGCATAAAAATTAGAATAATCTCAACCGCTGACAAAAATTATAACAGCACAAGTTCGATAAATTTGCAGATCGAAAATCATTTTTCAAATAAAATTGGGATTAAGCTAAGAAAAAAAGTATATTCCAAGGACCTCTAATGCATTTTAATTGACCCAACCATTTAATAATTATTTTCATTTCAGGTAAGAAAATATGGAGATTCAATGGCAACAGGAGGCTGGAGAAAGGATTCCCCCGTCCATCTCCCGCCGGGTTTCCTATTGCACCCGATGCAGCTCTCCAAGCAAACCGCGGGAAGGTGTACATCTTCAAAGGAGCTTCATTCCAAGAGTTTTTCCCACATAACCTCACTGTGGGCGCACCAAGAGATATCAGCCTGCATTGGGGTGGAATCCCAAGCAACATTGATGCCGCTCTGCAGTGGTTCAACGGAAAGACATACTTCTTCAAAGACAATGAATATTGGAGGTTTAACTATAATAAAATGAAAGCAGCTAATGGTTATCCAAAGTCGTGGTCTGAGTACTGGATGGGGTGCGGCCAGCCCGATATCCGTCCACGCTCTCCTCTGTAAACCATCGATCCAAGATAAAAGCTTGAATTAATAGGGCATACATTAGCTTGATTTTATGTAATCGTGATGATGATATTAATAATAATAATAGAATAATAATAATGATAATAATAGTAATAATAAAAAATAGTAATGATCATAATTGTGCTGATGATGAGTCATGATAACAAATTTATGTTTTCTCCCAAATCACTTAATGGTTACGTAATTGATTAGAGACGGTCTCTGAACCCATCTTTAAAGCCGAGCTAAGATTGAAAATTTATAATTCTTGGCCTTGATTTGTTTGTTCTTTTTCCATATGTTGCACAGTCAAAGATTTGCCTTTGGTGACAAATTTTACTTTTCCTGCCGTTAGAAATATATAATTCCATAGACAAAAATATCTCTAAAAAGGTGTTAAAATCATATCCTTTGGATTAATGCAAGTGTTTATGTAGTAGTCAATCACCATATATTTATTTATTATTTTGTTAATCATGATGGACCTAATTATATTTTTTAAAAATCTTTCCCCGTTATACACTTTCATTTAAGCCTTGATTTTTTTCTTCGTTGTAAATGATTGAATAATAAATATTGAAAATTAAACTTTGCTGTTTAAGATTTCATCACTTGTTTAAACTATCTAAACAACTGCGGTAAGGTTCATAATAGTAAACAGCAGTGTATAAACCAAAATAATTAAACAGCATTTTTACTATGTATATCTTCATTAATTTTGTACTCGAGTCATCATAATTGAAAGAAAATATTATGACTTAAAGAGTAAAGGTCTCGTATACACAGGGATCGGACGTCAATAATTAATGGGAACGTCATTTTAGAAATGAAAATCATTTCAAATCAAATGTTATGATTATCAGGAAGCAAAAATCATAAGATATCTCGATTTTGAGACTTTTAAGTTCAAGTATATTTATGTTTGGCACATGTTTGGCTTTCACGTACTAATCAGTGTATGGTTAAAGGCTTTAAAAATACCCTAATTACTGCTTAACTACAAATGTATATTAAAATTAATCATCACTTGTTGAACCTTCATTATTAGAATCGAAATTTGTATTCGTTACAATATTTTAAACATGAAATAAGGCACAATCAAGATATACAGTTAAATCATTAACAATTATGCTAATTAGACATGTCTCATATCTGATCGAATCTTTTCAATTCCTTATTCGTTTTTTACCAAGTATTAAAGTGTCAGCACCAAGGATTTATGACCGTACAGTTGTTTGCATTATTTTATATGGTGATTATGATTTTAGAGTGGTCCGATTCGCCTTGATTGGCATGCATTATGCCTGTATGGAAATTAAAGGTGTATATACTCCATAGGCTGAAAGTAATGTGGTTTGAACGGAATAAGACCAACAAACACTGAAAAAATAATCGAAATCGGGCTAATAAGGTTAAGACATTTTTATAGGATTTCATTATTTCGGTGAAACAGTAAAGTCTATCACGAATATTCAAAGAGCAAACTAATGATATCATCCTCCACTTGTTCTTTTGTAGAACAAGTGGGGATGACATTTATTACATGAAATTACGTTTTTTAAAATTTGGTCCTCCAAGAGTTAAAAAAAGGGGCTTGAAAATCGATTTAATACATTATAATTCATTGCTGCAAATTATTTTTGTCATAAGAGAGACATGTCAATATAAAAAAATACGATTTCATGTGATAACATAAGAAAAGGGAAAGTGGGGATGTGACATCATCAGCCAACCTTAATTAATATGAATATTCATGACGACATTCATAAAACGGTTTCACCGAAGTAATGCAGAATAAAATAAAATGACATAATTCCTTGTCCGATTTTGATCAAATTCTGAACATTTTGCTGCGTTAAGTTTCCTTAATTCATTTATACATAATTATTTTCTGCCTGGAGTACCCTTTTATTAGGAATATCATTCGAAATAAAATTGAATTAAAATCAATTAGATTTACATGGCGTTGAAGAATTTTCTGAAAAGAAACGAAGAGAACTTGGACAATTTTAAGCCTGGAAGGAAAGTTTTTTAACGGATCTTTTCGTAATGGCGAATCATAATTTTATCAACCTCATTGTAAATGTATCAGATAAAAAAATGTGTTGCATCGTTAGTGTATGCTGTTTTGCTTTGGTTCCCATTTGGTAATGATAATGGTATCTTTATTAGGCATCATAACATTCCTGGCAGCCAATGGCTGAATTGTAAATGTTTGTAGATGGTAAAAAGATTTACATACAAATTTCACAGAACAGTATACAAAATATACAAAAGAAAGAATATATATCTGAAATATGATTAATCAATATAATAATAATAATAATAGGTCCATTTATATAGCGCAGTTACTATGTGCATATACTCTACTGCGCTTTGATAATTGGTATCATATTATTACCCCGGCTGCGCGTTTCCGTTTTACACCCTGGCGAAGGCATTTTCCGGAAAAGTAGCCAAAAAGCGACTAGTGAAGAGTCTACGTCTACGTTTGTTTACATTATCAGCTGGGCGCGCGATCCAAAGTCCGCACCGAAGTTATCCGCAGAACATACCGTACTTGCAAATGTAGCTGAGCTTATACTTTCCAGGTTCAATACGAATGTTTGCCTTGATCATTTGCCTTGCCGATTTGCTGATGTCTGTCTTTCTCTCTATCTGCCTATATATCTATCTCTCAAATTCTATCTCTATCTATCTATGTAACTGCAGTATCTATCTAATAATCTTCTCTGTCTCTCTCATTCTTTATCTAACATCTATCTCAAATTCTCTATCTATCCATCCATCTGTCTGTCTTTCTCTATTTCTCTCTCTCTACCTACCTATGTAACTTCAGTATCTATCTGTTAATTTGTTAATAATCTTCTCTTTCTCTCTCACTTTTAAATCTATTTAACATCTATCTCTCAAATTCTCTATCTATCTCTCTATCCATCTGTCTGTCTTTCTCTATTTCTCTCTATCTATTTATCTATCTATTTTTTAACTATCTATCTGTTAATAATCTTCGCTGTCTCTCTCATTCTTTATCTATTTAATATCTATCTCTCTATCTATCCATCTGTCTGTCTTTCTCTCATTCTGTCTATCTATCTATCTATTTTTTAACTAGAGTATCTATCGATCTGTTAATTTGTTAATATTCTTTGTCTCTCTCCCTCTTTATCTATCTAACATCTATCTATCTCTCAAATCCTCTATCTATCTATCTGTCTGTCTTTCTCTATTTCTCTCTATCTCATCTATCTATGTATCTATCTATCTGTTAATTTGTCTATCTTCTCTGTCTCTCTCATTCTTTATCTTTCTATCTATCTAACATCTATCTATCTGTCTCTCAAATTCTCTATCTCTCTCCTTCTCTAGCATCTGTCTGTCTTTTTTCTCTCTTTCTCTTTGTTCGTCCATATTTCTATCTATAACATCTCTCTCTCTTTCTCTCTCTCCCCCTCTCCCTCTATATATCGACCTCTCTGTCTCTCCCCCTCTCTCTATTTATCTATCTATCCATCCATCTCTCCCTCTTTCTCTCTCTTTCTATCTATCTATCCACCTCTCTCTCTCTCTCTCTCCCTCTCTATTTCTATCTATCTATCTGTCTTTCTTGTCTCTATCTATTTATCAGTCTTCTATATCTATCTTTCGGCAGCTTCTAAGTGTATCAATCCATCAAACTTCAATTTGTCTTTCCATTAATATAAGTATCTGTTTATTTTGATTTTGTCTGTCATTCTATTCATTTAGTTAATAATTTATTTTTAGAAAAAAAAATATCATAAACAACGCGACTGCAAAAGCATGTTCGGATTTCACTCCTGACTGCCGCTCTCTCTGTACATGAAGTGCCGAGGAACTCTGTGCTCTGATCAGTAACTGTGCAAATTGCATGCGGTGGTGGACTCGCCTGTGTCGCACGCTGCATGCAACCAGCGACGTGTGTAGACTCTTCACTAGTCGCTTTTTGGCTACTTTTCCGGAAAATGCCTTCGCCAGGGTGTAAAACGGAAACGCGCACCCCGGCTGTAGCTGAGCCGCCATATTAATAGGCGCTAAAGCGTTCAAGGAAAAATCCTACCGGGTACCCATTCACCTCACCTGCATGGGTCGAGTGCAGCACAATGTGGATAAATTTCTTGCTGAAGGAAATTACGCCATGGCTGGGATTCGAACCCACGACCCTCTGTTTCAAAGTCCGAAGACTAATCCACTGGGCCACAACGCTCCAACACAATATACACAAGAAAGGGCGGACTCCATCCAACCTTGCAAAGATAACTAGAGAAAAAGGGAAACGTTTGATTGGTTGGACGGTATGAAGTTGATTAAGCAATTTGAAAAACCATATTATACTGATGGAAAGAAAGAGAGACAAAGGAGAACAAAGCGTATCCATGGCATGGGCACAGTTGAGTGGGATTGTTGGTAATTGAATTAAATGGAGTATAAAAAAGTATAAAGAAAGAAAAGGCACTTTGCAAAGCTGAATGGAGCATTAAACGATGATGTAAGTATGATAATTGGTTCGAAACTTTAAACTAAACATGAAACGTAAATAAAAAACCAAAAAGTCCCCACGGGGTGATCCAAATGGATGGAGAAAGGGGAGACAAGCATAACGTTGGATATCCCAACGGTCCCCACTCCATCCATTCAAATCAACCTGCAGTGGCAGACCTGGACTAAAAGAAAAGGAAAGAAAGACATGAAGAATGGAAAACAGAGTAGATGCAATGAAGAAAAAAATAAATTTTACATATAAAAAACTAGTACAACATATTGAAAACATTGAAAAATTCGAAAGACAGGATTGCGTCCCTATATTTACTTCAATCATGTCAATGTTATTGCACTTAATACCAAAGGTGTATGTACAGGCGGTAGAGGGGAGATAGAAAATAGAGATGAGAGAGAGAATAAGGGGATAATGAGAAGAGAGATAGGGAAGAGAGAGAGAGAGAGAGAGGGAGTGAGAGAGAGAGAGAGAGGGAGGGGAGAGAGGGGAGGAGGTGAAGGACAGGGAGGGTAAAACTTGCAGCCTACAGTATGCATGTATGTACTTGAAATCACAAAGTTCAATTCAATTGAATTGTAACAGTTATCAACATGGGAATTCCAACAAGATAAAAGGAAGGAATTTGGGGAAGAGAGAAAAAGGAAGGGGAAAGCAAAGTAAAGCTAGAAGTGCGTATCCCGCCACAAGCCTAAGCTTTTAGGGTATACGCCTTCTTCCTTAAACCTAATATGTACATATTTATATATATTTTTTTATAACAAATTGATTTATGTATGAATTTATGTTATGAAAAATGTACTGAAGTGGAAGAAAATAAATGTTTTATTTTATTTGAATTGAGAGAAAGTAAAAGAGAATAATCAGTAGAGAGGGGCTAGAGGAGAAAGGTAACAGAGAAGGAAAGAGAGGGGGAGAGAAAGAGCTAGAGATTGTGAGATCTTCCCAGGCATTTAAAGTCTCGATTAGGTAAGGAATTGGACTTCTCCTGTACCTTTCTGTTCTACACCTAACAGGATACTGTACTGTACTCCTTAAGGCTGAAGAGTACCTTGTCTGACGGGGTGCTGGGCGCCAGTCCCTGAACTGAGTTGACTTGAGCAAGGACCCTGCAAATTTACGGCATAAGTCATGCCTACGAGCTTCAAGAGACTTGGTAATGTTTGCCACAGGCAATTATGAGAAGTTTTCAATATTTTGGATAGCCTTAATTGGTCAAGAAAAATGTCATTCAATAATACAAAGAAATATAATAAAGATGTCATAACACGGGCGGAAATCTCTCCCCAAAGGGAGGAGACCAGGCGCTGGAAAATTTGACAAGCAAAAAAAAAAGGTAGCCTAATCACCAAAAAGTAAGGTCATCCTGTCCAAAATACATGTTTTATTCGATTTAAAATGATGTCTATCTTTTCATCACAAAAGACCAAAAATAGTAGGGGGACATTTGACATTGTGTCCCCCTACTATTTTGGGAAGGGGGGACGCGTCCCCCCTGCCCCCTGGGATTTCCGCCCATGCATGTTATCATAATAAACTAATTAAGCCAAAATTATGAAATTTTGTTTGCTCGTTCACTGCGCTCGCTCATTTTCTTTGCTACTTCTCAGTTTGCATATTTTTCCACTCTTTTTTTACTTCCATATTACCTTTCAGTAAGGAAAACTTCCAGAGAAACGTGTTTTCGAATCATATAAAAGGGGCGATTTCAAGGAAATATTGCGATTTTTAAAATTTTGTGATTTGTTTTTCTCTTGGAATTGGATCGATATACGGTACGGTACACCGTAGTCGCCATACGACGTCTGACCAGGCAGAGTACCAAACACCGCTTTAGTCATGTTTTCTGTCATCAGGAGGTGTCTTCTCACACATACGACTGTGAAATGTATTCCACGAAGCGCAGGTATGGTTTTATTGAAGTTATTCGATATTTTCAGTAGAAAATTAAGGTCATCAAGACCGAATGGCGTAGCTTCGGTCCCACATATACGACTTTGTGTCTTGTCCCACACCACTCATGGTTTCAAATCGTCTCGTGTGTGAAGGATTCATATGCACCTGGTGCACGCGAATCTTTCACACCCTTTTTACTAAAATAACTATGACTTTACATCGTAGCTAAGCATTATATTTATTCTATGACACTTACCGAACCATATGGATCGTTTGTTGAATTCTGTTTGGTGTTGTTTTTAATAAAATAAGAGCATTTTTCGTGATCTTCACGTAGATGCCTCTTGATCAGCGTTGATATCAACTTTTGCCTAAAGTCTTGTAAAGAGGGCGCGCGATATTATTTCAAAGTCGGTAGGCACTTAAGAACCAAGTTTGAAAGGATACTCGTAAAATTATGTCACTCTCGCCGATGAATATTCATTAGATCGTGGTCGTGCGTGTTTAATGCACACTGAGTGCATGCATGCAGAGAGTTTTTATTGAACACGCACGACCACGATCTAATGATTATTCATCGCGAGAGTGACGTAATTTTACGAGTGTCCTTTCAAACTTGGTTCTTAAGTGCCTACCGTACCTTTGTTTACGGTGTTGCAAGCTAGCTGCATTCTAGGCGATCAGCATTATTTTCTTGCTCGTTCAATCCACTTTCATCATCATCTTGTCAAAAGATGGCGTACTTTACCAATAAGTATATACATGAGATGCAACCTGTTGATTTTTGGTACAATTTCCTATTATGCGCTGACGACTTGAATTGAGAATGTTCGATACGAAAAATTGCTTTTCGATTGTTTGCGTACTTTCCACCGCAGTATTAAGGACGGATCGAACGGAGTATCCTGGTTGAGACTTGGAGGTAAGCGATAAAAACACTTTTATAAATAATTTCCAATTCATTAAAAAAAAAAGTTAAATCATAAAAACAAATTTCCATTAGTGGAGAAATACTCAAATGTTTGGCGTTTTTCATTCCCTCACATTCGTGTGATGAATGAAAACGTCAAAGTCCACTATGAAACCACATGCGTTGTGCGAGGTTAGTATTACTAACCTCGCATGTTGTGTGAGTGGTCCCACACATGACATAGATATATTTTTCGAAATATTTCGTCTAATTAGCTAAAGAGGGCGCGCAATTTATCTCCATATCAAAGACACTACATAGAAAAGACTAGGCACAAAAACTAGTGTACACGTAAGTCGATGTTATATATGTTATGTTATAATTAGGCCTATATATATTATTAGACAGCTGGCAGCAGTCTGTTTCAAGGAGTTTTTATTAGGCCCACTCACACATTGTACGAGGTTAGTATGTACTAACCTCGTACAATAGACCGTGTTTGACCCTGGATTTCGAAGTAGTCGGCGAACATCGCTTCATTGCTGAAGTAATATTTGCCGAAGCTCCTTCTCGCTACGCACCGGGGCTCTTGCCGGTAAGTAGCAAGAGTTTGTTGAATATAAAAATAATAATAAAATAATAATCCGATAAAAAAAGCACATTTTGCTTACCTCGGCCTCGAAAGTGACTTCGCTTGTCTCTTCCACGGAAATACAAGGAAGCCCGTTGGTGGCGCTAATAATTTCACAACCTTGATTCAGCTCCTCGGTAATTTTATAACTGTATCTAAATTCTTTGAATGCGCAATCCTCATGATTAATTTACTAATTATGGGCACCAATTAATGAAATGCCTTCAAAAAACATAATTAATGATTATTATTGGTGATGATAACACTCATTTGCATTAATTTAAAAAGATGACTGATAAAAAAAAATGAAAATAATATACGTGCCTGGAAAGAAACCAGCAGTACAAGCTTTGACGAACGTCAATAATACGTATACGGTATACCAAAGTCTATACAATGAAAAGATTGGACACTTTACGGACTTTGCGTAATGCCTTGCGTCGATATGCGTGTAAAATAGTGTAGGTGCCTATTCTTTCCCTTGTCGTGTCTTTGATATGAATATAAATCGCGCGCCCTCTTCAGGAGAAAATTGATATCAACGCTGACTGATTTCTATCTCCGTAAAATCTTCACTAAAGATCAAGAAAATATACATATTTTTAGAAAGAAACTTCAAGGAGAAGTCACGGAAGGATCTAAATGATTCGGTAAGTGTCATAGCAGGATGTGGAATATTTATTTATACATAATATTTTATGTGGGCAAAAGCCCACTGTATTTTCGAAGTGTAGTGGTGTGTCGCGTGCGTATGACTGATAATCCTTCGCTCGCGAGACGATATGAACCCATGGGTGTATTAGGCCTAAACATTTTTAAAAATAAATTTCTCCTCGTACACAGATGGCTTGCTATCGTGCAGCCACCTTTAAGGGACTTGCAATGCAAAAAACCCCCGTATTTTATTAATTTTTGAAATTATTAAAAGGAACAAAAACAGTGACTTACCTCGGCTGTCTTGCAAATTCACTTCCCCGTTTTATCCGATCTTAAGTACATAAACATATGGCCATTGAATTACAGATTGCGCTAGAACTTCGGTCTCTGTATTTGGTTAGTGAAGCTAACGGAGTTCAGCTGAACAACCAACATAACAGAGACCGAAGCTTTTGGTCTATATATGAATGGTAGCACTGCTGCGTTCATTCAAGGCACATAGCATTTTCTATTTTTTTGTTTAATTTGTCATCGCGCTTAATGTTTTCCCAAAAATATTATCGTCAGCAAAAATAATCTAAAAAGTATGTTTTTTAAGTTATTGCATTTATTAGCGTCTATATTTTGTCGAATAATGGGAATTGCGCATACATTTGTACAATCATGACGATGAATGTTGTCTGGTTATAAAATACCAACGAGCTGAATTAAGGTTGTGGATTGTATTAGCGCCACCAACAACCTTCCTAGTTTTATTTCCGTGGAAGAGACATGCGACACCACTTTCCAGAAATATTCTCATTTTCTCCTCATGACAATGTCAAGTGAAATATCAATTAATTCTTTCCTGTATACATGTATGTGGAATTAGCATTGTTTAAACTTTTATACCGTTTATACCGCATCTACTGGAAAAATACAGTTTTTCCTGCAATCAAGTTTCCAGGTCTGTCTTGTTGTCTTCCTAGCTTGGATAAATTTGATACCAGATCTATATGGTTTAGTCAATTTGGTCCTTATTGTCAAATCTGTAAAAAATGAAATATTTTGTTCAATAAAAAACAAAAGAAAAAGTAAGTGAGCCTCAGTGAGGGACATCATCGACTCTCATAATTTGTATGTCATTGAGTTGTGCATATCACTGTTTTGTGAAAAATAAGGGAAACTTTAATGTGTCATAACTTTCTTATTTTACATCCAATTTTGATGAAATTTTCAGTGTTATGCTCATTTAATTTTTCTCTACTTATGCAAATCAACATTTTTCTGGTTTGGATATGACCTTTAATATAACTAATGAATTAAAATTATAAATCATGATCCAATAAGATAAATTGCAATTTGCAAATTTAGTGTTTACTGTGAATTTATATTGAACTCTATCTGATGGTAGTGAATCTTGTTTTGCTTTGGAAGAATGAATTCGAGAGATTAATGGTTTTAGACTTTTGGAATCTTTTCAATAATGAAACACGAATCTTGTTTCGTTCACAAAAGAAGTATAAATGCATTTAAAATTTGGGCATATATGAAAGAAATTAGACAATCTGAAAAAAATACATGTATTGTCTCATTCTCACTCAGGTAGACCTCTTTATTACTTATTGATAAAAGCCTAAACTATTGTACATGTAGTTATGATTAAGATAAGTGGATGGGTGGGACACTCACAATTCTTTTCACTTTGAATTTCATACTTTATTAATTAGCATGCAGTAAAGTGTGCATTTTACATTCAACTTTGTAAGCCAAATGACCTGAAAGAGTAACAATAGATGTAATGTCTTCACTGGGAATGTGCCTTCTGACTAGTCGTTACATGTAGCTCATCCGGCCCGAAGGGCAAGATGAGCTTATGCCGTGGTGTGGCGTCCGTCGTCTGTCATCCGTCCACAATTTCAAAATGCTAACTACTTCGCCATTTCAAGTCCGATTTCAATTCTGTTTGCTTTATATGATAGCACTAGGTGGGGGATTCAAAACTTGTACACAGAATTTTGAAATTCATTACATATGCTTATTTATGCACATTTTTAAAAATTTACAAAAAATGCTTCTTATTTGTTGACCAATTTTGAATTTTTTGCTTCCATCTGGTAGAGCTTTATGAGGTTCACCAAACTTCTACACAGAATTTTGAAATTTTGACCAGAACAATTTTATGCTAACTTATGCAGAAATAATTTATCGATATTCTTAAAAATTCACACAAAATGCTTTTTCTTCTTTAATGGTTGACCAATTTTTATTTTTTTTTCTTCCATCTTGTAGAACTTTATGAGGTTCACCAAACTTCTACACAGAATTTAGAAATTCATTAAATATGCTAATTTATGTGCATTTTTAAAAATTCACATAAAATGTTTCTTTTCTTTATTTGTACCGATTTTGATTTTTTTTTCTTTCATCTGGTAGAGCTTCATGAGGTTCACCAATCTTCTACACAGAATTTTGAAATTTTGACTAGAACAATTTTTATGCTAATTTATGCGGAATTAATGTATTCATGTTTTTTAAAAATTCACACAAAATGCTTTTTCTTCTTTAATTGTTGACCGATTTTTACTTTTTTTCTTCCATCTTGTAGAACTTTATTAGGTTCACCAAACTTCTACACAGAATTTTGAAATTTTCAGTAGAAAATTACTTATGCTAATTTATGCAAAATTTATTCATAAATCACACACACAAAAAAAATCTTAATTTGTTGATCAATTTCAATTTTGTTTGCTTTATATGATAGCTCGAGGTCATGATACAAAATTTCAACATTGAATTTTGAAACTCATTAAATATGCTAATTTAATCGCTAGAGCGTATTTGCATATACCCCCGGCTTATTTGCATAACTCCTGACCAATCACACAACGGATCAGTGCCCACCTATTGTTCTCGCGTTTGTGCGTACGGTCCTGGAGGTTAGTATAAATAGAGTACGATATCGGACAATCCGTGTCACTTGATAAAGAGTTGCAGCAGCACTCGAAAGCTCGTGAACTTGTAAGCTAGTGAACACTTTTTGCGAGAGTGATCACGAATTTCCTAGAAAGCCAGTGAACACTTTTTGCGAGAGTGATCACGAATTTCCTTGTTGACCATAGTAGATTGCGAGACAAATGAATACCCTCTAGCGATTATTTCAATCCGCAATAATGAACCTATTTAGTATGCTAATTTATTCATATATTTCAAAACTAAAAAAAACTACATTAGGTTCACCAAGGTTCTACACAGTTAAGAAACTTTGACTTGATGATTATTAATAATTAATTCATATGAAATTTATTCATAGATCACAAAAAAATGCTTCTATGTCATTCCTTCATCAATTTCAATTCTATATCCTCAATTTATGTCACCAATATAATTCACTACAGTGTCAACTGGGCTGAAATTAAAATTGTGTTAAATTTTGTTGCGAGATGCCAGATGAGCTCCACATCATTGATGCTAGTTTTTATCTACACCACTTGTCATGGCACCTACATTATGTGTATGTACATGACTACATGTACTACAGTACATGTACCATATAGCTTGAGAACTGTACTCCTAATCTCCTTCATAGAATGACCTTTTATTCTTATTCTCATCCATTTCATTCAGGTGGACCTTCTCCAGTGTATATGCAGGTAGCCACGATGAAAAACATCGAGCCTTTCAACACTTTTGATGGTTAGTGCAAATACAATTGCAAAGCACCTATATAATATGTCTCTGGTTGGAGCATCTCAGGAAGCATCTTGTCAGGAATATTCAATGACAAGTATTTTTGCGAATCCTTGCATTGTTTTGTTGTGATTAGGTCACTGAAAGAAAATGTGTCATTGATATCACTGATGAGGCACTTCATGAAATGCTTATTATGTGTATGAATTTTCTGCTGCGGCAGTGTGATTAAATTGCAGTGTCACAGTCCTAATACTAATATACTTTTCCAATGATATTTCCTCTTATGCATCATTCTGTCAAATGGTATTAAATACAATTTAATAATGCCAGAATTGCAATAAGTAGATCGTGTAGCAGCAGTACCCCATTCACTATTTGTTCAGTTATTGTAGTTCACTGAAGATAGGAATCATCCATAACACTGTGTGCTGAAAATGTTACAAAAGTGTTCTTGAAAATGTGTTTTGAATAAATCTACTTACGGTTGATCTTGGCCCCGTTTCGTAAAAAAAAGTTGCTATGATGGCAGCAACTTTTGATGGAATGACAACTTTCATTGCAAGAACCAACCAGGAAAGAGGATTTTCACCTGTTGCCATGGTAATTGACATTCCAGCAAAAGTTGCTTTCATAGCTACTGTTTATGAGATGGGGCCCATGTGTCTTCATTTTTGGGGTCAGGACTTCTACAGATATTCCTGATACATGTACAAAGAAATTAGCATCAATATTGAATTTTTTGGTAAGAACTTGGAATATTAGTTATTACATTATTTTTTTTCCTTATATAGGGAAATGATGTGAGAATCAATTATTTATCTTTGCAGTTTTTATTTGTCACAAAACAATCAAAGTATACAAAACATATTGTTGCACTTCTATCAAACAGAACATTGTATAAGTACATGCAACATATCCTAATTTACAAGAATCAATTATGCTATTTTATTATATTATGTAAAAATTGTTTATTAAGATGCTAAGGGGTCCATTAGATAAACCTGTTACTTGTTTGGTAATTGTTCCATTTCTGTAACTTCCATGGAATCTTTGGTCTTAGATTAGCTTCTGAAACCTATTATCAGGATTGAGAGAAATGTCATTAAATTGTTGCGTGGGGGGGGGCATGGTTTACATTATTTACCTGATTTTTTTAATCATTTTTTGTTTCTTCAGATGTCCGAATTCCGCCAAAGCCCAAGCTAAAGTTCCTGAATAAAGTCCCAAAGAAGACTCGGTACAGGAAAGTTTTCAAAGGCTTGCATGACATCAGAGGCCCCTCAGAAGTTGCAAACAAGCTCATGTACAACCAGTATGGGCTGCTGGTTAGTTTACACTCTTCTGTTGCCTGTTGGCTTAAAGTTGTTTTAGATCAACATGTATAATTTATAATTTTATAGTAGATACTGAGTTCTAATGTTGATAAGGAAGATGTATACATACAGGCTGGTAATTAAGTTAGGTTTAGGCTAACAAATCGGAAGTAGGTTTCTAGGTGCTACACAATTAGAAGTTAACAGTGTAATTGTGTGTAAATGCTGTAGATCGGAACAGACCTAACCTAACTACTCTTCCTACCTAAATTCTGTAGTTGTTACTTTATGTAGTATGTTTATGAAACAGTAAACACTAGTGATACTTTAATTCAGCAAAGATCAGTTCATTTTTGTCTCACCTGCATAGCAAAGCGAGTCTATAGGCATCGCAGCTTCACCAAGGATAATTTTCAGAAATATCATCATAAGTATAAAGACCTATTTTATTAAACTTGGACATTATGAAGAAGACAATTCATCACCTATCATTGAGCATGAGTTTCATGATTAAGGTCAAAGGTCGTTAAGGGTCAACAAATTTTGACCATGTTGTATCAACATGAAAAACTTGACCAAGGTTATGAATTTTAATTTCCAAGGTGATATTAAACGTATAAGTCCCTATTGCATGGCATATACATGTAATGGTTAACATGTATTAGAAAATAGATAATTTAAATTTCAGTTCACAGACAGAGAAAGTCTTTTGGCAGTCAATAAACTGATATTGACTTTAAAAACTTAATCAAAACTTCGGATGTTGAATTTTGAAGATAATGCTGAAATTATAAGACTTTTTTTTGGTGAGATAATGAAATATACTTGTAAACAGGTATCAAGAATTAGATGAGTATAAGTTCAGGTAACTGGGTCAAGGTTAAAGGCAATTTCAGAACAATTAACTTGGGTAAGATTTTATATTTTGTTCTTGATTTTAATGTATCAAATTAAATGAAAGTCATACCACATTTTTATTTGATATCACAAATAACATGAAATGGTTAGCAAATTTCTCAGCCAGGGTCAAAGGTCAACAAATTTTGTATTTCATTACACCTGTGCCAAACGAATTTTGAAGATAGGAATCAGCATATGGTTCATTGCAAATCTTGCGGTTCGAAGTACTTCCTCAGTTTTTAACCAATTCTCATGAAATTTAGCACATATATTGGCCTTGAGATAAAGATGGGCAAGGCATATTTTTTGCATGTGCCAGGAAACTCTGTCGCTATGGTAATGGTATATTAAAGCAAAAATTAGGTAAAAATCTTGTAGTTCGAACTGCTTCCTCAGTTTTAACACATTCTCATGAAATTTGGCAAACACATTGGCCTTGAGGTAAAGGTGGGAAGATAATGTTTGTTTCCATGTGTAATCGAAACTGCATTGCCATGGTAATGGTATATTACACTAATTAATGTGTTAACATCTTGCTGATTGAAATAGTTAATTTCATGACCTACTGTATGCTCAGGAATGCATGTAGGTCTTGAGCTAAAGGTATGCAAGACACATTTTTGGGCATTTGTCAGAAAAAAATTGCCATGGTAACTGCATGTTATGGCCAAAACCTTGGGAAAACTCATTGTGGATCAAACTACTTCTCAGATTTTTGTCTTCAGGTAAAAATTCCTTTTTCCAAGTGTGTTGGAATTGTGTTGCCATGGTTACAGTATGTTATTGCCAAAAACTTAGGAAAATTCATTGCTGATTGAACTACTTCCTTGTTTTTTTTCCCATTGCTCATGAAATTTGGCACAAAACATTCATCTTGGGTAAAGACATGCAAGATTAATTTTCCATATGTGTTGGAAACAGCATTGCCATGGTAACAGCATAGGGCAGCAGGGGTATTAAAGGGAAAGTTCACGCTGAAGAAAACTTTGTTGTAAAATTAGCAGAAAAAATGATAAAAAATATTGGTGAAGGTTTGAGGAAAATCCGTTAAAGAGTAAGAAAGTTATTAGAGTTCAAAATTTTGGATTTGTGACGTCATAAACGAGCAGCTGCCCCATGTGTTATGTAATATAAAATGTATGAATTTCAAATTTTGTATGGTTCCTGATGACTTAATTTTTTTTTTTCATGATTTGGTGTGAAATGATTTGTCTATTGATATACAAAAGTTACAGTGAAAACCATTTTCAATTTTCTGAGAAAATGACATTTCATTGATTTTTTACCATTCGCTATGTACATGTAGGAATGCTGCTCGCATATGACGTCACAAATCAAATAATTGAAATTCTAATAACTTTTTAATTATTTGATGAATTTTTCTCAAACCTTCAGCAATATTTTTTATTATTTTTTCTGCTATTTTTACAATAAACTTTTTGTCAGGGTGAACTTCCCCTTTAATGACATTCAGTGGTACTTCTAGTTATCAAGTAAATGGGTTTCTCTCCCTTTATGAATATAGTTGTACAGTTGTATTCAAAATGGGCATTGCTGCTATATTGACTTACATTCAGTCCGGTGAGACTGCCAGCGGCATTCCACTTGTTTAATTTGATTACTCTTTATTGCAGTCTTTCTTTTGGGGACACTTTCCAATTACATGATGAAAATATGAAAACTGCTATCAAATATTGCACATACATGTACTTGCACAATTCATGTCATTTTTATGTAATGATTGATATTGCTTTGTAATCTTGAATATGTTTGAAGTGCCGAATAAATAAATAAATAAATTTATTGAGGCACCTTGACAATGTTTAGAGCCACATTGAGGGCAACTTACAAGGACAATCCCACTTAATGTTCTCTTATAATTCTCTTAATTTCTGCATGGATAAATAAAATGGTACCTGGCTATCAGGAGGCACTACAAGATCCCCCATGTAGTATAAAGCTGATGAAAACGGTCTATGTAATGGTACAGTTAGGAAGTATTATCAATTTAGAAAAGTGAAATAACATCTTCTCTTTCTTTTGAATTTTTATCAGGCTACTACACCTGGTTACATGAGGCATGGCCATTTTGAGATGATTCGTCTGACCATCAATCGATTCATTGGAGATAGTGACCACATGTTTGCTCGCTGGAGGGTCAACGCACCTTTCAAACCGGTCACTAAGAAAGGTCAAGGGCAGAGGATGGGTGGAGGCAAAGGTAAATGACCGAAACGTGGCCTTATAAGTTGGCTTGAGCTTTATTCACAATGGCCCATATTCTGAAATCCAATTTAGTTCTATTCTAGAATTATGACAAGCCCCATAGAGTGTGGGTTGGTAAAGAGTGTCATTTCTTATGTTTACTTCCCCTCCCTCCCATGGTATTACATAGAAAGATAATTATTAATCCCTAACATCCTATTTATGAATGAAGAACACTATATGTGCTGAAAAATATATTGAACATCTACTGTGAGAGAGGTGTGTCACAATTGGCTATCCATAGTTATACACAACAGAGTTTAAAATTGAAAATACTGGTCATTGAGCTTCATGAGTCTGATGAAAAAAAAAGTAAAAATCTTAAATTTCTAATATCTAAAAAAAGTATTTTTCATCATTGTTCCAGAATTACTGTATATTATGAGGAATAATAATGTTTACAGAACATTACTGAAGATTTAGAAAAAAAGAATGTTAAGCGTATGTACAGTAGCATATAACAATTTTGGATTTTAAATAATATTCTATAATGTGGCAACGTCTACAGCTACATCATAGCTCATAGTATCATCAGCATAATTGCCAATTTGAAATCTCCATATGATGAGTGAATTTAGAATTTCAACTTCCCAGTTAGACTACTGTGGGTTTTTTTTTATCCCCTCAAACTTGTACAATTATGTTTGTGTGGATTTAGATGATCCTGGAAAGATACCAGTTTTTACTCCTTAAAAATGCTGGTATTCTGATTTCTGCTTCTTGAGCAAATTTGGTTCCAAAGAAATACATTTTCTTGTCAATTCATTTTTATTTCACTTGATAGAAATAACATGTAAATAAGAAATACATAATGGCAAGAAAGAACAAAACAAAGTAACGACAATTATAATTCAGTAAATAATGTACAACACAGGCTTTGAGTGTGGACTGGAATTCAAGATCTGTTGGATCTTGTCTCCAAAGTTATTCAAAATTGTTTTTCCCCCATACTTGTGCTCCTTTGTTTTGTTTTTTTTCGAAAAAGGGGATATATATCCCCACTTTCTCTGCAATATACTTTATGTTGTAAACCGATAACATTATTCAATTATTTTCTGCATAAGTTGAATTGTGATACTTAATTGGGTGTCCAGTGAATATTACTTTTTTTTACAGCTCAATTCCTCATCATCTAGTAACCATAAATTACCAAATAAGCCTTTGGGGTGTGTATCATGATTTGATTAAGGAGGGTTTCTTTTTACCTTTCTAATGCTTTAGGAACATTCATCATTTTCTTTTGAATATTCAGCCATTGATACCTTACAATGTATCATGAGTGACTGTTAGAATTCATAACCTGGGGCGGTATTCTGAACATTGTCTTTTCTCCATATTTTATCTTATCTCAGAGATATGACAAAATAGGTATTCTGGTGGATGTCATAACTTTTGTCACAAAAATTGTCATAAATTTTGTCTCTTCTCTTTAGCGCACCAAAAAAATACGCGGCTTTAAGCGCGTAATCCTTTTATACAAGCAAAAGGTATGACAAAAGTTATGACAGGGGTTAGCAGTCATAAATTTTGTCATATCTTTTAGTACCAAATATTCCGATACCCTGCTGACTGAATGTCAAACATATAATGATATCCTTTAGATTAAATTGCGGTATTAGTTTCACTCATCATCCATGACAATTTTTAAAATGATTTTTTCATGCTACAATTAGTTAGGCCCTACATATTAATTCCTCTTTTTTCTCTGTTTTCCTTGTTTTTCTACTTCTCCTCTTAAATCCTTCACAGCTCCCTGTCTCTCTTTGTAATTAAGCACATCAATATTCGCGTAGTTGCGCGATGCCAGCAACAGAATTGGGGATACCCCCTACCTGTCACGGGGCCTTCCTATTGGCTAGAAGGGCTCCCACTGGGAACTAACGATGATTTTGATTGGTTCGCTTCCGAAAAGATGGGTGGGAACTTTGAGAGATATGACAGGGAAAAGACAATGTTCAGAATACCGATTTGTGACAATCATAGCGGTGTCACATCTCGGAGAGAAATGACAAAATTTATGACAAAAGTTATGACAGAGTTCCAGAATACCACCCCTGTAGTGTGATTGAGGAAAAGGAAACTTATTTACAATCATCATGAACATGAATTACAATTTATAAAGTTCTTTTAAAAAAAGTGGGTCATAGATAATAAGTTATTACCATTATTCTCTTACAGGAAGTGTCCACCACTACGTGACGCCAGTGAAGGCCGGTCGTCTGGTGATGGAGATGGGGGGTAAGATGGAGTTTGAGGAGGTCCACAGCATCCTCTACCAAATCTCTAAGAAGCTGCCATTCCGCTGCAAGGTGGTTTCCAAGGAGATCATGGAGAGAGATGCCAATCTCTACCAGTTTCGGAAAGCGGAGAACATCAATCCGTGGACATTTGAACGCATTGCCAAGGAGAACTATCTTGGCATCTCCAAGTACCTAGGACCTTGCGATTATAAATGGTTTGGAGAACACCGGTAACATACAAGCATGGATTTCCTTTCCTGAACTCTTTGAATGCCCGTAGATGCTATGGAAAACTATCTTGGTGTCTAGTAGTTCCTGGTTCCAAGGACCTTGTGGTGTTATAAGTGATGCGGAGAACAGATTTATTTGAAAGGGAGCAAGCATGGGTTTGCTTGCTTTAGGAGACTATCGGGGTATCTTCAAATACCCAGTACCCTAGAACAATAACATGAAAACGACAAAGTATGGATTTCATGGAGCTCTTAATAATGCTTGGCTATGGACAGGATCAGAAGGCATTGAGCAAACGCTTCACAGGAATACATGAGTGATCGAATGCATCAGGGGTTTTCTTGGGGGGGTGCAACTAGACCTTAGAGGGTATTTTTTTATAATTATTTGATTAAACAGGTAATACAGAGTTATACAACCCATGCCTCTCTTTTAAAATTGTTTTCTTCTTCCTTTTTCACCTTTTTGTCCTGCCAAAAAATCAGGGAGACACTTAGGGTTCTCAGCTCCCTGCCCCCTCCTGTAGCGCCGCCTCATTTGAATGCAAGTTGGAAATCAAAAGTCTTTGCCGGTCTGTTAGATTACCAATATTGGAGAAGGCCCTTGATTCATTTCGCATCTATCAATACCATTTTTAATATAAAATGTAACTGAATAATATAGGATGGAGGTAGTTTATTTACATCCTGGATAGCAACCTTTATGCCACTATCAAACAAATGAAATTGACTCCAGACAAACCAAATCTGTATTGTTATTTTCGCCATCAGTCTGTTTGGAGTTGGAGTGAGAAGCAGTAAAGGTCTTTACAGATGTGGTGTGCCAAATCTTAGCATCATGCGTGTATTCAAATTCATCAAGTTATAAAGAAAAAAAAACATTAACAGCTGTATGAGAGATTCTTTTTTCACAAGACAAGAAATGCATGTAGTAAATATTAATCATATTTGCAAAAAAAAATTTTGGGTCAGTTTGAGAAACTTTAGACAATATCTTTAGCCTTGATGCATATAATGTGCAATTATTAGCATGAGTGGGGGTATTTGTTTCGCCAAGTCTGAATACTATTTGAGATGTTGCTGAGGTTTGTGGCAATGAGTCTAGAATGGTTGTATTGGATGTTCATGATGCCTGAAAAGTTCAATTATGGATTTAATGTTCAATATTTTTCATAAAGTGATCAAGATTGTATTGTTATTTCTTTGCCAAATTAAAGGTAAATGAAAAATAAACTTCATTTCATCCATGTACTTCTGTATTGTTTGTGGCAGTGACCAAAATCTTAGAGATAAAGTTCAGACTCCCATTACTTAGAAACATAACTACATGTGTTTAAGCAGAATTCAGCTCATTTATCCATTGAACAAATGATAAATGTAAACAAGTCTTACAGTGAAGTTCATCAAAATTGAAAGTTGATTTCAATTGAATAATAAAATATAAACAAACTTTGTTTCATGATGGGTATCCAAATGGATAAAAATGATATGCAGTCATTATCTCTTAATAATTTTATTATATTCTGTGTAAAAATCATTGAAATCAAATTAAAAATGTTTGAGATGTGATGATAAAGACCTTGTCCCTTTATCGCTGTAAGTTACAATGATGTTGGATTAAACGAGTTGAAACAAAATACCAAGCCATGTTTAGCATATACATTTCTATTGGAGAGAAATTATGATCTTGAATTTCATATAATGAAATATTGAAATAATATTATTACACATAAATCCTTGAATTTCTGTTTTTTTTTCACTTTCTGCTGTCTTTTTTCTTTGTCTTGTCATCTATTATTCCAGTTCTGTCTTGACAATTTTAAAATTTCATTGTTAATCACAAGCCAACTTTAAATTCTCTTCATACTTTAGTAACATTTCTCAAATGAGCATCCTCATTCAACCTGCCCAGGGGCGATGTCTGTTTCATTAGTCAGTTGTTGACACACAGGGCAAATATCAGCAAACGTGATGTTATGATGAATCACAAATATTTTTAGTGATTTGAGCTGCTTGCTCAAGTTGCGATGAAATATAATGGACTTCTTTCTGCATACTGGTAGTCCTCTCTGATTCGAATGTAAAATCTTTGCAATTTGACTATTAAAGGGATAGTCAGGGCTGAAAATATTTATATCTAAATAAATAGAGTAAAATTCACAGAGCAAAATGCTGAAAATTTCATCAAATTGGATAACAAATAACGAAGTTATTGAATTTAACAGATTTCCATTATTCCGGTGAAACAGTTCTAGGCATGTCTTCATGAATGTACATTAGTTGGGCCGATGATGTCACATCCCCACTTTCCTTTTTCTTATGTTATTACATGAAATCATAAATGTTTCATTTTTTTTCATGCATGTGTAAATGATGTGTCTCCATTACGATGAAATAAGTTGCGGCAATAAATAACTAATGCACTTCATCAGTTTTCAATCTGATTGTTTAAGTTCTTGGTAGAAAAAAAAGGAATAAACTTATAATAAAATACAAAAGAACAAGTGGGGATAGGAAATCATCAGCCCACCTAATGAATATTCATAAAGACTTGCCTAGAACTGTTTCACAGGAATAATGCAAATATTAAAAAATCAATATCTTTGTTATTTTGTTATCCGATTTTGATTTTCAACATTTAGCTCTGAATTTTACTCTATTTATTGAGATATAAATGTTTCCAGCCTGGACAATCCCTTTAAAGTGTATGACCCCCCCCCACACACACACACTTTGCATCCCCTATCTCTCTCCTGCATTTGCTGAATATCAGTACATTTACTTCCACTTTCTGCCTCTCTCTCTTTCTTTGTTTCCTATTTTATTTTATTTTTTTGGCAACCATTCAAATATTGTATTCCTAAATTCCAATTTGATAAGGTGGTACTCTATATATTGTTTAAGACAATAAAAAAAAATCATTGGCCTATAAACTCTTTCACTGACTGAATTTAGTATGTCATAAAACAATTTGGGACAAATAAATTATCTGCATTCAAAGTATGAAGCTTAATTCTATAAAATCAGTTACCGATTGATATTATATCTGAAAAAAAAATGTGGGAAATCTGGCCAAGAGGGTTTTTTTTATTTCGCCAAGAGCGTCAAAAGTGCACAAGGGGGTATGATATAACGGGCATAGGGGATGGAAGTAGCTTCCCTTTAAGCATATATCATTATTGTATGTAGTGTTAAAATTCGAAATAACGAAAGGAGAAAAGGTTTGGATATCTTATTTTTTATTATTTTCCTTTTGCTCGGTTCTCTCACATCGTTCCTTTTATTTTTACTTTACGGAGGGGGAGGGGCAGCGCCCCTGATGCCCCTATGAACTCGACCACACAGCCAAGGCAAACAGAATTACAAATTGGAGGATTATTGTGAGATTATTGCTTTCTCTTGATCAGTATTTGACGTTAGTCCCCCAAAACACAAAAACATGTCCCAATTTATTAAGACTAATCAATGACGTAGGACAAATTCTATAATTTCATTTTAAACAGAGTAAGCTTGACACAGAGGCGAGGGTGCTGACTGCAGTAATTGCATGGATATTTTTAAAAATATGAATATGGAATTTGCTTCCTGTAAGAATTAACATTTATCCTGTATCGCCTGATTTTATTCGACATTTGTACAGATTATCTGTAATTATCTGTTTACGAATGATACAAATTGACTCCATATTAATAGTACAATAAAATTATGTTTCCATGCTTCTCTACATTATGTTTTGAACTAGAATGTTGTGCAACATGCAAAATAATAACAAAAATAATAAAATAATAATGATTAAATAACAATAAAACAACAAAATGGCCTATGGAGGATATCAGTGAAATGACCCCTCGTATTCTTTTTGCAATAAAAAGTAATATATTGACACAAATCCTGACAATACCTGATATAGTACCCTACATCCAATTAATATCTAAAATTGGACTAGGTAGGTTTCTACTTTAGCCAAGTTCATTTACTTTTACTTTTTCAAATGTGTAATGACCCCCTTTTTGTAGCATAATTTTGATCGGCTTAGATGAAAGATGAACTTGAAATAACCATGATTAATTCTATTGATTAGGATTATTTGGAAATATTCATTTTGGTTAACATGGAGACAATAGGAAAGGGAAAATGCGATAGAAAGAGCAAAGAAAGATGAGAGGAAGCGATTGAAAGGAAGGAAGGAGGACAGGTAAGATGGGGGTGGGTGTGTGAAAGCGGGCAAGGTTGACAAGATGGAGAGGATGGATGATGAAAGAGGGTAGGCCCCTACACTTGAAGAAAATCCAAGCGGTAAGTGAATCAAGAAAGGACCCAATTGAGACAGTCTGCAAATACTTACGATGATTGTCCCGACAAAATTTATTGCGAATGTCAAAATAGGAATAGGGCGAGGAGAAAACTTCTAAAAACATTTTTAAAGATTTTCTACACGTTACTTGACGAAAAGCCCGGATGAAATAGTGATATTGGTGAAACTGGGATTGGCATTATTTTTTTAATAAAGTATTCACACACTGGCATTATTCTCTTGGAAGCATGTATTTCGCGAATTTTATTAAACAGTTAAAATAGTTTTGGTGACGCGCTTTCTACTTTTTATTGACAAGGAATTTGATGAGTGTGAAACATAATTGAATGAGACTTATTCAGGACAATTACTCTCGATACGTGCTTCAAACTCTCTTGAAAATGTTGCATGACGGATAAGGCCTATTGGCGGATCTACGGGGGGGGGGGGGTTAGGGGTCAACCCCTCCCCTTGGGCTGCCAAGTTGAAAAAAGTAAAGACCTACATTTTTTTACACTTTGAAGCCAACCCCCTTTTTGTTCTTGTCAAATTTCTCGGTCAAACCTGCCTCTTGGAAATAGCTCGATCCGCGCCCAAGGCCCACAATGATTTTGAACAAGTTTAGTGTAAGGAATGTAAGAACTGACCTCCCCAAAAGATGCCCTTGTAATGGTTGCATCTACTTTTTTTTTGCAATTAATTAATAATTAAAAAAAACAATAATTTATATATTCGTTTAATAGTATGTTCATGTCAATAGTAAAATGGTTAGTGTTATCAATTCATTCAACCATCTTGTTTTAAGTTGTCATCACCATCTTTTGGTTTGTTCAGTTCTATTATAACATTTGTTTTCATCTTATTTATCAGCTATTTATTAATTTCATTATCCATTTTCTAATTATTCATGAATTAATGTTTTCATTATTGTTTCAGTCGTTTGTAAGAAGGGACGGAATAATTTATTTGCAAAACCTTTCTCTTTTCTCCGACCCAGGCATACCCCCCCCCCTCTCTTGCTTTTTCCCCCACCCTCTCCGTATGTCTCTCCCTCATTCTCTCTCACTGTCTTCTTTCAGTAGCGGATAAAGTCAATTAGAACAGTCACAAAGATAGTCAAATTGCAACTATCGTCTTTTATGGTACACAGAAAGTACATTTTAATGACAATAATCATGAATACGTTAAATAGAAAACAATTCCAGTGGGTACGATGGGTCTGCGACCCGATTTTGGAATAAAAGGTGATGGTAAAGTTTGATGCTAATATTGAGACATGGAATATCTTACTGTGTAATGTTCTAAATCACCGTACGAATACCTATGTTCAAATCTATGCTATCATCCTTCTCAGAATAAAAGCGAATTTAATATCTAGTCGTAATGACGTCATAGCAGTCGTACGATTGCCTACGATTTGAAACTAATTAGGCCTTTACTCCAAAATAAAGGCTTACAACCTTTCAAACTGGTTATATCAGTATTCACTGTTAAAAAAACCGTGATTTTACAGAAAATAAACAGAGGATTTTGTAGAAAGCAATAACAGAATCATTCTGTAAATTCATAAAACAAGAATTTTTCTGCAATTTAACAGAACAGGTCTGTTTAAAAAAGGGGAAAAGGGTGTTTTATTCAAGGAAATTTGTAAGATTCCATACATCAAATACCAATTTCCTGTAGGATTACGCAATTCGGTAAGATTACAGGTGTTCTCGAGACTCTGCTGCAGGAACTTCTATTATTATAAGGATAAATTTTCTAACAGTGTTCTTTCATTTACTTTAACCTCAAATAAAATGATATCTTCTATTCACATTTATAAAAAAATGAGCAAATTGCGATCTGTTCCAAAATCGGATCGCGAACAGTCGTAATGTGTACGGTGGTCTTAATGTGTGATTATCTATACTTCAGGGGCTACGGAGCCGGAACGAGGCTTCATAAATCTCTCTTGTTTCCCCCAAACAACTTTGTACCAAAACGTGAATTCCCCCCCCCCCCCGAGGGGTGGGGGGCAGTCAAAATTATGTTGCTGTACGCACGCGTGAACAAGTAATTTCCAAACACCCCCTAAACGAGTTTTTCTCTGTGTGCAAAATAACCCCTTAAACAAGTTTTTCGCGGGCTTTTGTTTGCACATTTTGGCCCCTGAACAAGTTGTCGCCAAAATATGACCTCGGGGAAAAACATACCCTAAACACGTTTGGCTAGTTTAAAAAAAAACTTTTTTGGGTAAACATGCCCTAAATACGTTTGACCCTGCGATTGACAATTTACCAGTCTTTCAAAACTACCCCTTTTCTTGAAAATTGGCGTTTTTGATACCCTTAACGGGTCGACGCGCGGACCGCGTCCAAAACTGGAAAAAAAAACATCCCTTTTGGTCACGCGTGTGTACAGCAATATATTTCACTCCCCCCCCCGGGGGAGGGATTTCCATCAAATCGTGATTTTATTCTTGTTCAGTCAGTCCCCCACTTTCGGTTCAGCCCCCCCCCCTTTCAAAACCGTTCTGCGGCCCCTGGCTTATCAATTGATTTATTTCCTATGAGAGGTTCTCAGTCACGAGCCGCCTCGACTGTGCTAGAGTCATACTAATGTAACCGATAACGTAATTATTGTCGAAGTTTACCGATAGAACTTCGGTTATTCTATAATCTACAGTAGTCGAGTTGGTGTAAAGGCGTTACCATTTTGGAGCAGGTGGGGAGGTGGGGGGGGGGGGTAAGATGAACCGGAAGTGAGGTTCTCAATCAAATAACAATATCGATTTGGACCTCTCTTTCAGATTCAAAGGGGTACTCCAGGCTGAAAATACTATAATTTGAACAGATAAAGAAAAATCAGACAAACCAAACACTGGATGGATGTGGCAATTTTTTACCTGATATTGCTAAAAAAAAAAGCAATGAATGCTTGTAAGCAAGCAACCAGAGGACCGACGGCTTAAAGTCCCCTCCGAAGGACCTGGTACTGAGGATTAATGCCTTACCAAAGGGCACTAGCGCACCTAGTGGGAATCGAACCCGGGTCACCAGAATACGAACCCCCCCGCTCTACCGACTGAGCTATCGCGCCTCCTAACACCGAAAATTTATTCAAAATCGGACAAGGAATAACGAAGCTATGGCATTTTAAAAATTTGCATCATATGGGGAAACAGTTCTTGTCATGTCTTCATGAATATTCCATGAGCAAGCTGATGATGTCATATCCCCACTTGTTCTTTTGTATTTTATTATTTTCACAACATATTGCTACGTTTTAATGAAATTCAATAACTTCGTTATTTCTTATCAGATTTTGATGAAATTTTCAGCATCTTGCTAGGTGAATTTTACTCTATTTATTTAGATACAAATATTTTCAGCCTAGAGAATCCCTCTAGATCTACTAGTCTACTTGAAAAATCGAAGAGGCACTTGCTCCCATGCCCCCACCCCTTTAAGTGTTGGCAGCCATTGTGATCTCATCAATTCATACATGTATTTAACAGTTTAATTAGAATCTTCTAATCTGATACGAATCAATAGGCCTATTGTGTTCCGGACCAAACGAATAAATAAAGGGTTATTGGGAAACTTGCAAATCAATGATGACATCACTGTTCCTCAGACAAGTTACATAATCTTTGATAAAAGAGAATAATAAGATGAATGCCGTTTTTTATTTGAATAAATAAGTCGAAATTAGGGCACTTACACACTCTTAAGACACTTCAAAATGGTACATAATGATTACAATATCATTAAAAATACATTTTGTATGCTGAATTGTTTTGTCATAAGTGATAATCTCTTTGCATTTTTATATACTGTATATGATTGTTTTACATTCAGTCTTATATAAATTAACATTTTCAACAAGTGTGTAGTATATTACAGAACAGAGACAAATATAAAAACAATACTATTTACAAAAATAAGATTTAGTATAGGCAAATGTAAGTAAATATATATATATTCTGTACGATTCATGCATATATTTTTTATACACCTCCATTTTATTTTCCCTCTGCCGTTATGTACATTATCAAATTATAAGTTACATTCTAATGAAAGAGTAACATGAGCAGCAATGTTTCATAAAATCGCAGGAAATGCCTAATACATGCAATATACCAAAATAGACAAATAATTCACCATTTATCATTTACACTTCATAATCATATTCATATCATCCATCAAAAAAGTCGATAATAGTCAATGCTTGTCATTTTTGCGGACTTGTGTAAAAAAAATTCCTAAACTTTTAGGGAAAAGTTAACCATTTTACACGTTATGAAGTTTTAATCAGCCTAAATGGCTATTATGTTTATCATTACTTCAATAATTATTGGAACTTTGTTCCGTACATTATTAGTTTTGTATAAACTGCGGTTGTCCAAGTAAAATTATTACATCCAAACAAACAATTCCATGCATATTTTTGTTTACTCAAGGTAACAACTTCAGCTATTGGCTAATTTCACGGCCGGTTTTTGTATTTGGCCCTCTATCGGCGACGCCATTGCTGCGGTGGGCAAGTGCGCTGACCGCGATTGGCTCTGTGTACAAATTCAATGAAAGATTACAGATAAGCTCTGATTTTGTGTCATTAACTTCATCATAAATCAATAAAATAAAGCATGGACACCTGGGTAGACGATGTAAGACAATGGCCATATCTGACCGATGAAGGTATGATGATTTTTTGCACTTTGGCTACTTTTCCCCCTTAAGTTTTGTCAGTAAAAGTGAGTTGATGATGACCAAGAATCGCTGTTGGTTTTCATCAGGGAGCTCACTTCTTGTTGCTAGTAAATTGTGTTAGAGTAGCGGGAGAGTGAACGAGAGAGAGAGAGAGGATGAGAGAGGGGAGAGGGGGAGAGAGTATGTGTGAGAGGAGGGGGATAGTGAGAGGGGAGAGGGGAATAGTGAGAAAGGGGGGGGGGGGGTAGTGAGAGAGAGAGAGAGGGGGGGGGGGGGGGGCTAGCGAGTGTATGAGAGAGGGATAGTGTAATACAGAGAAGGGGATAGTGAGAAGGAGAGAGAGGGGGATAGTGTGAGATAGAGAGGGAGAGAGAGAGAGAGGGACTGATATTTCCATCTAAGCATGATCAAATAAATCCCCCCTCCCCCCACACAAAAAAAACCACAACCACCACATTTTATGAAGGCCTATAAGTATCCAAAAGGAGGGGGCAAGGCAAGAGAATAAAACAGAGAGGAAGGAGAAAGGAGGAAGGGGAAGAGATGATAGCAACTCCTGCTGGAATGTTAACTACCATGGTAACAGTGAGAATGCCCATTTCATAAAACCTATGCAGGGAGTACGGCTTCACACACAAACGGGCTTCATGAGTCCAAGGCGAGTGAATTTCACATTCACTTTGCTTCCAATCCTGAAGCTTTCTCCAATTGTTGAGGCAATTGAACACAGCACAGCTGCGACCTGAACTTCTCCGATTAATGCTCATTGTGAATCTTACAAGAAATCTGCTCAATTGGTCCAAAATAAAAAAAAAATCGAACGAATGTACCAAATACCCTATTGACTTGTGTACTATAAAAGTTTATTCGCCCACCGCAGCATGGCGACCAGTCTGCTGCCCTCTCACGTTGTGAAATTGGTCTATTGGCTGATCTTCCAGCGGGCCCTGAATAACATTTATTATTATCATTATGACCCTGGTCCATTGTCATATGTCAAGCGCTTGACAGGAAGACACATTAAAGGTCTGATCATTTCAAGACTTGGGTATGACTCAGGCGAGGATGGAACCCATGACCTTAATTCCGTCGACGAGGCAGAGCTCTGATCCACTCTATATCTAGTCTAATCAAGAAAGTTGCATAAAAGATACTATTACGGTAACTCGGCAACTTTCATGAAATCCTTGATTCTGATTGGCTGATGAGCTTATAGTTGCCATGTTACAGAAACTTAAGAGGGATCGCGTTTAAAAATATAAAACGTAAGTCTGGAATGAACGTTTAATAAATAAATCGTTTAACTGTTAACGTTTAACTGTAAACTTCATGTTTTAATTGTTTAACTTGGTCACTTGAATCTCAAATTGTTTTTGATTGCCGCTTTTTTTTTTGCAACAGGACACTGGTCAGTATAGCTTGGAGTGGTGAATCTAATTCAATGTGTACTTTAATCAGAATGATCGACAACTCTCAGTCTCGTCCCTTCGATGTCGAACAAGGGAGCGAGACCTCGATCTTCTTTGCCGAGCTAGACCAACGTAACTGACCAGGCCGAAAAGGCGTATGTATTCATCAGACTTGACCAAGGTTGGCAGTGGCAAGATGACCGAAGTCACCTCGGTAAGGTGCAAATAGGCCCGATTATGTAAATGTGTTCCCGGTCATGTTAATGTGTAGAGAGCTATATAGAAAGTTGCCAATTACCCCAACCAAGCTATAGTAATCCTCGTTTATTAACCCCAATTGTCATGCCGAGCTAGATCAAATTGGCCTGAGTCTGCATGGTCGCGTTGACAGATCGGTAATGGGAACGGTATATAAGTATTTTGTTCTGGGTGTTCGACAGCCATATGACTTTCTCTACTCTGGGGCCCGTAACATAAAGCTTAGCAATGAACAATCGTAGAACATTTTTCTACGATTGATTCCATTGACTACAATGTACAATCAATTGTGAAATCAAGCGTACGATTAATCGCTAACCTTTGTTACGGAACCCTGGACATGTTAAAACTACTCATGCAGAACAAAGGTAAACTCCGGGGTAAACTCCAGAGTGACAATTAGCGTGATCCCAATACCTTGCCGAGCCAGAGCGACAGCGAACTGACATGACTGAGAATACGAATACGATCGGGTTCAGATCAATTTGGCAGTGACCGCAACATCTTCGGGACGTATTTTCTATGCCAATGTACCTACTGCCAAAGTGATAAACTGTTCAAAGTAGTCTCTGGCCTGGCGAGCTATTACGCTGAGAATATAACTTCATCAATTTATTGCAGTACACAGTTAAAACGCTGTTTAAGATTTTATACAACGCTGTTTACTATATGAACCTTACAGTAATTGTTTAAAGGACAAATCCACCCCAACAAAAACTTGATTTGAATAAAAGGAGAAAAATTCCACAAGCATAACACAGAAAATTTCATCTAAATCGGATGTAAAATAAGAACGTTAAAGTTTCGCTTTGAATGAACATTTCACAAAAACAGTTATATGAACGAGCCAGTTACATCCAAATGAGAGAGTTGATGTCACTCACTCACTATTTCTTTTGTTTTTTATTGTTTGAAATATGAAATATTTTGATTTTCTCGTCATTGGCATGTGAAATGAAGTTTCATTCCTCCCTGAACACGTGGAATTCCATTATTTTAACATTTTGTGATTCAGGCAAGGAGGTCCTAATCATCAAATTCGTAAAAATTGAAATATTGTATACTTCAAACAATAAAAAACAAAAGAAATAGTGAGTGAGTGACATCATCGACTCTCTCATTTGGATGTAACTGGCTCGTTCATATAACTATTTTGTTAAAAATAAGCGAAACTTTGAAATGTCATAACTTTCTTATTTTACATCCGATTTTGATGAAATCTTCAGCATTGTGCTTGTCTGATTTTTCTCTATTGATTCGAATCAACATTTTTCTGAGGTGGACTTGAACTTTAAACAATTTTAACAACTGTTTAAATCTTAAGTAACAAAGTTTAATTTTCAATATCTAATTTTCAATAAATCAAACAGGATTGTTTAAACGGTTTAACAAATATTGTAAGGTTCATATAGTTAACATATAAAATCTTAAACAGCGTTTTAACTGTGTACTGCAATAAACTGATGAAGTTATATTCTCAGCGTAATTTCTGATCAAGAGTTACATCAACATGACCAATAAGCATAATCACCTGGCTATACCACTAAAATATTTTATATATATTTAATATATATATATATATATATAAAAACACCATACATTGATAACAAAAATCAAACAAGTACTTCGCGGAAAACGTTGAAATCGTGTTTTGAAGACACCGCTTCCTCAGGCCTGTCATGGCACTCATTCAAAGTCTCTGGCCCTGTTTGATCGGTCTCCACCACTCTCGAGTCACCGTCGACTTCAATTTCATCTCGGTTCATACTATCAGAATGAATTCCTGTCGTCCTGGTGGAGAACACCTCCATCGTTCCACTTTGACACGGGTAATGTTCTGCACCACAGTAGTCTCTGACTTCTCTTGCAATCTCGACTTCAACAACCTGAGACCTTCTCTGGCTACCACTGCCATGGTTACGCATGGATTCAATATTGTCCGATGATCGGCTCCTCGAGCCTGCACAACAGAGCTTCGATCCACTAACGTCATTTGCTGAGCCACTGCTGCTATGGTCTGAATCGCCCTTTCTGAACTGTGGCGGAATTGAAGAGCTCGTTGTGGCGAAGTTGCCAACTTTGCCTTTACCCTTGTTTTGAGCATACAGGCAATTGTTATTCGAGTTGGCATTATAAAGCTGGTGGTCATATGACCCATTTCTTTTGTTCAGTCTCTCGTTTTCTCTAGTTGGAAGATTTCGGTAAGTGACTATTCCATCACTATTCCTCTCTGGCGGCAGTGTAGGTGTGCGAGAAAGAGACTGATCCTTCTCATCGTAAAGTTCGCCCCTAGGACAATCGGCAAACATAACTCGGCCGGGCCGCTTTCGTCGTCCTCCACTCGGTCCATCCGATGAAGAGTTGGGCCGATTTTGATGGGATGAGTTGACAAGGATGCCTCTCTGTACTGGTTTGCCAAGTTTCCAGTCTCCCTTTCTCCTGCGGGTTATGTCAAAGGAAAATGTAATAAAAATCGGTATTATCCACAAATCCACAATAAACGATGAGATTTCAAGCTCTGATTAGCAGGACTGACAACTTTGATAAATCCATAGGCCTCAATAGTTTTCATTATCCATCCCATCCTAAAACATCCTATATGCCTTAAACCATTTTATCATCTTGAGAGGTCATGTAGTGTTCAAAGCAACACCAAAATTATTTCAGAAATAGCCCCCTTTATTCCGCTTCTTCAATGACCATCCTATTAGAAAAGAAGTAATTTTTTTGCGCGTCTCATATCATTAATCAATATCCATCATCTGACACCATCCACCTCTGCATACTTTTTTGATTAACTTGCCAACATACACATTGATGATGAATTTGCATACTACTTTGCGTATCATTCCGTTTCTTTACTTCACATTTTTTGTTAACTTCAATTTTTCTTTCAGAATTTATTTCTATATTGTTTTCCTTTTGTGTCACGTTTTCGTTGTTACTATTTTGTATTTGTTTTTAAATTGTTCACGGCCTTGTCGAATAGCAGGTTTAACTGGCCTTTTAACCGTTATAAAAATATACAATACCCAGTACTATACAAATACAGTGACGTCACACTCAGATCATCAGTATATTTTGCTAATTCTCCCTATTATTTGATTCCCGAGTTTATGATATCTGGTGGGTGTTTCATAAAGCTGCTCGTAAGTTAAGAGCGACTTTAAGAACGACTGGTGATCCTTTCTTGTGGAAAATGATACATTCGTTGGCGATGGTTAAGCGCGTAAGAAAGGTTCACTAGTCTTACGAACAGCTTTATGAAACGGCCCCCAGATGTATAACAAATCGCAAGCATTATAGAGTAAATCAATATGTTTAGGAAGGTAAAATTGCATAAAGGCAAAAACACAATATAGGGCGAAATAGAGAAAAAAACTTTAAATGTTCCATTTGAAACATGTTTATGATAATAATGAAGATACAACTCAGAAACAAGAAAATCTAAGTGATTTCAGAACAAAAAAATAGGATTGATTATCATCCGAGTATTAACGCTGTTGTGGCATTTGGAAAGAGTTCTCCTTCTATAATCACGAGATTAGTTGCTCGCAAATATCATTTAATATGAAATCCTGAAATGAAATACTCTGGAGAGTATAATTTCCCTTTACAAAAAAAGAAAAATATATAATAATAATGATACTACTACTACTACTACTTCTACTACTACTACTAATAATAATGATAATAATAATATTGATAACAATAATAATGATGATGATGATAATAATGATAATAATGTATAATGATAACAATCCACTTAACATATCTTTTAAACCATGTCAACGCGCTTTACATAACAAGAGATTGCCGAATCCATTTCAGCAGGCAGCTGAATACCAAATTCCAGACGGCATTTGTGATCTTTGTTGGGGGTCTTTGAAAATAATTAGGGAAAAAGAAAAGTTTAAATTCGAGTGACTGGTTCGGTACTACAAATCGATTCAACGGCCGTAGCGAATTGATTTGGTTAAAATTAATTCCAACAGAGTCGTCTTTAACTCTCCTTGGTGAACTTGATATTGAGTTCTTTCTCAAGTGCCCCCTCCTGAGTTGATTTAATGGACCGGCTCTACTGAATTTGTGAAGTAACATTAGTTACACTTAAAATATTGTAAGGAAGATGGTGGTTCTAAATACCCCCCCCCCCCTACTAATTATTTTCATTGTTGTTTGGTGGCAATTAATTTATAATTATTACCCTGTTCTTAACCAGGACTGGTCATGTGTCGGTGAATATAATTATTATGCCCGAACGAAACAAGATTTGTAAAGATACTAGTACATCTCTGGTATAAAGAATCGTGTTCAAGGAGCTGAAACTCCAATTTTTTACCGCCTCGATCACAAGAATCCCGTTAAATTACGAGAACTTTTTTTAGGCATTCACACCGCCCTGAAACCATACCCCTTCGGGATAAGTTCCTGAAGTTACGAGCATGCGCAGTATGGTCTGATAAGCAGGCAAGGCGCGAGATTCAAAATCACTAGCCCAGCAGCCACCCACGGCGCCGCACCCAACGACACGCTGGGCTAAAAGTTCCCGTAATTTGCTTTCACATCGCCTAAATACATGCGACCTTGGTAAAATCCCCGCGAAAATTCTCGTAATTTCGCCAAGTACCTACTGTTTAGCGGCTATTTTCTTTCGGGGATATTACGCGTAGTTTGCTTTCACATTACCAAAAAACTTGGTATTTTCTGATCGGGGTAAATTTCCCGATCAGAGAATACCTGGAACTGACGAAATTCGAGGCGGTCTGAAACCACCTAGCGTTTTTGGTCGGACACAACTTCATCTCAAATTGGATTGTTTTGACCAACCTTCTTTTTTTCAGAGTCGCTCCAGATGTCAGTTTGTTTTGCAGTCACACCAACGAAACCGATCACAGAACGATCAAATACTTTTAACTAATTTTATGTGTGACATTCTATCGCTCAGTTTGAAGTTTGTTTCGATCTGATGTGACTGCGACATTGCATTGATTCATGTGAATTTTTGTTGGAGGACTTGTCGGCAGGTAGATACCATGGTCAGACACCTTCACTGCAAAAATATTGGGGCAAAATTTTAACCAGCAAGAGGGTAATTATATGTCCAACACATTTTTGGCAATATTTTACCCAATGCGGGAAACATTTCGTCCAGTAAGATTAAAAAATAAGCAGCAATTACTTTAGAATGGGCAAAATTTTATTCACACTGGATAAATAAAAATGCCAAAAAGAATTGCCCAAGGTTGGTTGGACACATAATTACCCTCATGGAGCATTTTTATCCGAAAGGCCCTATTTTTTTTAGAGTGTTCGCTTCTCAAGCAGTGAAAGTAAAGGGAAGTATGATTGACTGAGGGGTACATGTATATCTGTGGCAACTAGAACAGATTTTGTGGCTTGTGCCATCATATCGGGTTGTCGCGTCGGGTCGGGGAGTATACCCAATCATTCGAGAAACCACCCCCCCCCTTAATTCCGATGTCGGATCCAGTTTACCTGACCATTCTAGAATTTGCTATAATTTTAACAGAACATAGGGTAAATTGGACCCGACCTTTCGGGAATTTAATTAGGGGGCCTTTTTCTCAAATATTCATGCAAACTGGACCCGACTTTTCGGGAATTTACTGGGACCTTTTTTAAATTGGGTTTCGCGATTGCCAGACCTGATAACCCGATGTGATAACACCAGCCAATTTGTCGGATGTTTCATAAAATGCTCCCCTAAATTATAATCTATTGAGTGTTTAGTGTTTCTCTGATTAACATTTACTGCACCACTTAATGTAGACTGCCGCACTCCTTTTAGAAAGGTTACTTCTTACTATCCGTTTTTTTATCATTTGGATAAGATGATTAAGTGCCTGAAAAGCTTGTCTGCACAATGGATTTTTAATTTTTGAGTTATTTAATATCTTAAGCCGGACATAATGTAAAATATGTTGGACTATCATTACATCTTGACGGTTCAAAATGCAATGGTTTGCCCAAGTCAGCACCCTATTTGTATCTTCATAGATAAAATACCTTCAAACACTTGACTTAATGATTTAAACGATGCACATTAAAAAATAACGTCTGTGTTTACAAAAAAATCATATACTTTTAATCTCATTTAATGAATGAGGTTTTTTAAATGAAAAAAAATGGGAATTTATAATATTTCGATCGAGAATTTAGCTTTTTAATATTACATTAGTATATCAGTATTCTCTTTCATTTTCAAAGACAATGAAGTTTAACTCTAAAAATAAATATAAAAAAGACCTGTATACAGCAGCTAATTGTGTACCCCTGCCCGCGATCATGCAGAGCAACTGACTGATATTTGAAAAGGTCGTCCTATGTAGCTTGTGTGTAAGATAAACTGTGTAAAATAATGGGTAATCAATTCACCCTGTGATGTAAATCACTTGATTTTCATGGTTTCTTAATGGACATTTAGTGGCACTCCATACACATGATAGAAAAACACTTGATAAGCTCTCCAAATAAGCAATTAATTACTTTATCTGACGTCACCTAAAATGGTTAGACACTTTTTTTAAGAGAGTACGTCTGGTGATACGAGGGCAATGAGGGTGTTTTCCCGTTGCGGGAACGTGCATAAACCCAAACTGTTTCGACAACCCATTTGCCATGTTTGCCAAAAGCATAGAACCTCTTAGAAAACGAAACAAATTAGTCGTTATTTTGTGAATTTCATCCCAAATCGAACAAAATCTATCGTAGTCATGAATAATTTGACTTCTTGTCCTTCTACTTATCTTCTCCTTTCACTTCCTTTTTGTTCTGTTTTCCCTTCTCTTTTCTTCCTCCCCTTGTTCTACTTACTTTTTATACCTTTAAACTCTTAATGAAGTATTCATAAGCTTTCCTTACCTCTGCTATCACCCCTTAGAGAACCCATGTAATGTCAGAATTTCAATTTGTGCTTAAAGGGGAATCCAGCATTGGCCATAAAATGTTGTGTTGGGAAAGAGAAAAATAGATTAAACAGAATGGTGAAAATTTGAAAGAAATCGGACAAGCAATAAGAAAGTTATAGCTGCTTTAAAATTGAGATCACTAATACTATGTAGATTTCAAATTGGCAACTGGGTAAGTAAATTATGACAAGGGGCAAGGACAACTTTCCCATAGGCCATGTACTTTATTATCAGGGATTTGTGGTTTTCTCCTAAGTACCAATTCCCCTGGGGAAGTAATCTAAATATATCCCAGGTAGTATGTTGTTTTATGTCCTCATGAAAGAAAAATTTCAATTTGAAATAAAACTTTGGGACAAAATGACATTTTAGCCATAATATGTATTGGAGTACATGGAAGAGTAGTCCTTGCCTTACATCACTATGACATCACATGTGCGGCCAATTTGAAGTCTCCATGGGTATAGTGATTACCAATATTCACAACTTTTAAAAATTCATAACTTTCTTGTTGTTTGTCCGATATTGTTCAAACTTTCACCTATCAACTTGTCTGACATTTCTTTTCCTTATAAAAACAAGTTTTTATTTGGGTTGGATTCCCCTTTAATAGGGACTTAACGAGTTCCACAGATTTATTACAAGACTCTTGTAACTCAAGTACAGGCCTGAGAACAGAGGAAGCCCGATTGAGAATATACTTCGAATATAAAGGGGGATCTCTGCCTGTGCCCCCAAAGAATATAAATATATATCTATATTTCTTTAATGGAAATCAAGAATTGGAAACATGGTTTATTGGCCTGCAATATGATTGTCATTCATTTTGCCTTTTCTTTTCGCACTTTTACCCATCTGTTTATGAAATATCCTTTCATTCAGGTAACTAGGATTCACTTAAGCTAATCTTAGGAGTTAGGAATGCCGAACACTATACAGATTTTGAAATGTATATCCAGATTTTAGTATAGCAGGGCACGTTCAGATAAACTTGCAACCAAGTCGCTTACCTGCAGTATGTAAAGAGCAGTATACGTTTGAATGTCACTCTGAACAATGGCTTGCAGCAGATATAAATGATGGGATTGAGGAGGCTGTTTAGGTAGCCTAACCAGAGAACGAAGCGATCAAGAGCCTTGGGTATTTGGCAGTTGAGGCAGAATGGTTTTATGACGTAAAGCAGAAAGAAAGGAAGCCAACACACAACAAACGCACCCATGATGATACCTGAAAAAGATAAACAATCAAGGTGAATAACAATTAAAAAAAATAAAAAAGTAGATACACTGCTCTATACATGTGATTTTCACTAAGTGAAAAAAAATGTTTTTGTGTATTCTTAAATGTTTGGACAAATATGCAAATTTGGTGAAATGAAAAAAAATTAAGCAATTGTGATTTTTGTAAAGGAAGCATCCCGGTTATGCGGTTCTGAGGGTCGTGGGTTCAAAACCTACTCCGGTGATAATTAACTTCAGAAATCAATTTAACCATATTGTACCGTACTCAACCCAGGTGAGATACCCGGCAGTAAGTGATTCCTTGATCTTGACACGAAGAAAGTACTCTGCTGAAATCAGGGTGATTATGCTACATCATTGTAGAGACTCCAGATAAAGTTAAGCGCTTATACTTTATAAATTAGTACTTGATTATTAAAAAAAAGTATATAATGTAAGACGATTTAGAAAGGAAATTGTTGTGTATAAAACAGTCACTGGTTTACTTTTTTTATACTATTTTTAGTGGAGAGTGTAAGGTTCAAGTCGAAACCTGATTTATATACCATTGCCCCTTTCATTTGCAAATGTACCAAAGAACTTTACAGAACAGACATTTTCTACTCCAATGGGAATAATTCTCCAATGAGAATCTGCATGTGTTTACAAGATAATAGGTTCCTCATATTTCATATTATTGAATTTCTACGTAAAACAGTGAATGACATTTCTTCATAATGTACTCATTTGCTCAAGATGTCTTTTGTGCATATGAAACAATAAATCAACTCAAATCAAATATTCAATGGACAACTACACGTGACACACAAGCATACACATAAAATAAGTAGATATAATTATTCGCATCTGCTCACACGACAACGATAAATTGCTAAACTAATTTCTACATTTATGTCCACAACAGTTATGCATTTACATAATTCTAAACTACCCCCAAATCGTGTAAGTGATAAAATAATCCAAGGAAAATGCCACGCTCTTTTTTGATGTATTTGTTTGGAATTTGATCAAGATCTTAGATTAAGTGATAAAAAATCTAATGCAACTTGACTACCTTGTACATGTAGGAGGAAAATAGAAGTAAAGCTGATACAATAACGGATGAGAAGTGGGTGTATCACAGGATGTTTTTGATAGGGTGGACAAGACGACTGAAAGGTGACGTCATCTATTTTTTTAATGGAATATTAAACAAGTTTATCATAGAGTAACAGGATCTTTCTGTCATATTTCTTAATTTTTCTTCTTATTTTCTCTATTTGGCTAGTTTGAAATATCATACGGGATGTTCGCTTCCCTGTCACCCCTGCTGTTAAGCCTAAAATAAATTTTAAAAGCAATTCTGATTTAATCAATTCATATGTTGTTGGAGCATGCTTTTTGGATATATCAAAATGTTTTGATTCAATTGACCATAATCTACTTCTTTTTAAAATGGAGAAATATGGAATTTATGATATCCCTTTGGAATGGTTCAAATGTTATCTTCGCAACAGAAAACAAACTGTATATTGCCACGGTCTATTATCATCCTATCAAAATGTAACCGTTGGGATCCCACAGGGAAGTGTTCTGGGCCCTATTTTATTTCTCATAATGATTAATGATATATCTGAAAGTGTAAGTGGCACATGTAATATATTTGCGGATGATGTTGTCATATATAATATTGGTCCAAACATAACAACAATAAATATTGATATGCAAAATAACTTAGATAAAATAAAAAAAATGGTATGACGCCAATCATCTTACAATTAATGTTGATAAGACAAAAGTCATGTTGCTTAAAAATGGATCCACTGATAAACTTCACCTATTCATTGACGATAAGCCAGTAGAACAAGTTAAAACTATTAGATATCTTGGGGTAGAAATAGACGAAAATCTAAAATGGAATTCACATATTGCTATGTTGTCTAAAAGTTTAGCTTATAAGATATTTTCACTAGGTAAATTACGTCATATCCTTAATGAAAACCTATTAAATATATTATATAAATCCAATATACAACCCTGTTTTGACTATGCCATATCGGTCTGGGGAAATAAAATAGGTTATAATGCCCTCTCAAAACTTCATAGACTTCAGAAACGAGCTGCCCGATACGTTACTAGTAATTTCGATTTTATAAATTATAGTGGGGATCAGATTGTTAAGGATATGAAATGGAGATCTATTGAACGAAGAAGAGATTATTTTTTAGCAAACTTAATGTATAAATGTATTCATGGAATGGCCCCATCTCGTTTATGTAATAATATTGAAATGGTTTGTGAAAGGCATAATGTTAGAACACGTAATTATAATACACTAAATGTTGTTCCCCCTAAACCAAATATTGAATGCTTCAAAAAATCTTTTATGTTCTCCGCCGCACGGGTCTGGAACAATTTACCATACTCACTTCAGAATGCAGTTACAGTAAATTCTTTTAAATCATCCTTTAAAAAAAATGTATTTCCTATGATATCATGTCAATTTTCGACTCACAATGGCTGCCACAATCACTATGAACATTTGACTGCATCTCTATTCTTCACCTCTCCTTACTTTTATGTTACCATGGTTAATACAGATATTCCTATACTTTTAAATCTTTTCAGATAGTATTAGTAATCCAATGATTTTGTCCATAATAATCCTTACTTATATTTCATTTGTTGTAAAATACAATTCCCCTATTCCTATTTAATATTGATGTTACATTGCTTTTATGTGTAATGATCCTAACCCTTTGATATCTTATAGTTAGACATACATTTATAACTGATTGCCATTTTTTTTTTTTTTTTTTTCACTCGATTTTCTATTGTGCCAGGATTATTTCATTGTTCATTGTTTTTATCAGCGAATAAATTATACAATTAGTAGTATTAAAATTAGTTACTGTTCCTTTTAATAATTTAAAATATTTTAGTTTGATTAATATTACCATTTAAGTAACAATATTTGTTTATTTATGTTACTAAGTATTGTTATCTTTGATTTAGATTTTGACTATATTTTCATGTATGATGTGATGATTTATGTTATTCTTTATGTTTTCATCAGGTCATTGATGAAAAACAGTTTTATACTGATCTTTTGTACCTGAATAAATATGTTCTAATAAATAAATAAATATGTATAAAGAAAAAAAAGCATGGGGGCGCAAGATGTTCCTGTGATTTAGACAGACATGGGCGGGGATTTCGTGGGAGGAGGTGGGGGGAATTTGAGGAGAAGGGTTGTCTTATTCGCCGCCCCCTTGAAAGACCGAAACCTCATTATCTTTACAATCCACTATACGTTATTTTCTTCAAGAGAGTTTACTTTTGCGACATTTTCTTCAGCTCCCCCAACTCCCCCTTTTTATAGGGGGTTTGTTAGGAAGTTCAAGTCCATTCAAAATCATGACTTATACGCCTGTGCATATTTCACTCGCCAGTTTATAGCTTTATAGAATATACATTCTCCACTTTCTATGGAGTATTTCATCTGTAGAATCAGTTCATGGCGAAAATGTTCTCGAGATGATACGAAAGTAATAATAATAATGATAATAACGATAACAACAATACGTGCATTTATAGCGCATTTAATGTATATTATAATGTCTCTATATGCACTTCCAAAAAAAGAAATGTAAAGTAAAAGACGTACTGTTTGCTGAATTGGGGTACAATTTTGAATGAGTATTAAAGCCATTTTTGAAGTAACAATATCGAGGGTATCAATATTGATTCAGTGGAATACCATCTGCCATGACTTGTCTACTCACCTGCTAATAACAAAATAGACACCCATTAAAAAGAAGTACATAAATGCTTAAATAACATCCAAATAAACCTTATGCATTAAACCTTATTTTTAAAGACAACTGTTATAATATTTGAAACATAAATTTTGCATGATATGATTGTCTGAGACTCACCGAGAGCAAGTTTGTCACTGACAATACTCCTGATACTCATTCAAGACATCTCTCATGATAAACTTAATATTAAATCACAATCAAGGGAGACGTCATAATGATATTTTTTCGCTATCCAAATTTTGAAAACATAAAAAAATAAAAGGAAAAAGCAAAAGAAAGCTGACAGAAGTCCATTGAAAAGAAAGAAATGGGCCGTTGTACCAATATCCTCTATAATGTAGCTGGTACAAAAAAATATTCAAACGAATGTTTTCGACTTGCCCATACGGTCACCGTAGGGAAAATTTGACTGCTTCATTTTAAATTACTTTACGCCTCTGTGATCACAAGCACTAGAGTTTAAAATTATTTAATTAACAAGAGATATACAAATTGCTTTTAACTCAACCTGCCTTTCCCATTTTTTAAATTAAAATCTCATAAGCTTTGAAGCATAATCCAAGCTAAAGGCTTTTCAATTATAAAAAGGATATGTCTCACCTCCCACAGTTTGAACTTTTCAACTACTACACCAATCATCCTTTTTAATTGCTATACTTTCAGATTCTACAAGTTCGCAATTAGAAACTTTGCTGTAAAAAAAGACAAATGTTTTGATGGATTTTTCCCCTCTCACTTTGAGGAAAATCTCCTGAACCTAAAAATTACTTCTTTCACTTTCTTTTCCAAATGATAATAGCCTATACATAAACCAAATTGAATTTGTTGATAATAAAAATACATAATTTAGATTTAGTGTATATTTTGTGTGATGATAAAATCAGACTAGCACAAAAAGGGAGCACAATTAACATGGACGGTCCGTCATCTCGGAATCAAGTGTGCACAGTGCAAGACAGGGGCGGATCCAGCCTTCGGCAATAGGGGGGGCCCGGAATTTTTTCAGCCATATTTTCCCCGATCGGCCGCTCGAATATGATTTTTGCCGGGATTTTTTGTTTCTTTGAAGGGGTAGTCCTAATGGTCACTTTTTAGCTTTATTCTTATGAAACATAAATGTATAATACCATAACCCTTATTTATATAATGCGAGCGCGAAGCGCGAGCTAAATTTTTTGGAAATCTTATGTACTTTTTCCTAAAATTGTGAACATTCTGGGAAATGTTTGTTTTCCTGAAAAAAAAGATGTGTATGCAAGTTAATAATTACTACGAACGTAAAGAGTGAGCAGAAATGAAGTGATGGAAAAGGTACTGTTAAATACTTGCTTACAATTAGCCATGAAGACGTTGCACATTTTTAAAAATCAAATAATGCGAGCGCGAAGCGCGAGCCGAAATTTTTTGACATTTTTACCTAAGGAATGGAAATTCTTAGCACGTTTTGTAACTTAACAGAATATGTATATAATTGAACATGCGAGCACGAAGCGTGAGCAAAAAAAATTCGAGATTTAGACCTACTGAACAAGACACTCTATTCAATTAGTTTTGTAAATCATGAAAAGGATGAGTAAGCAGGGATCTTCCATACATTAATAATGCGAGCGCAGAGCGCGAGCAGAAAATTTTTGTATACGTTTTGAACTGTCGAAATTGTACCTGTTATGGACTGCTTGCATTTAGCCATGAAGACGTTACATATTTCAACATTCAAATATTGCGAGCGCGAAGCGCGAGCTGAAAAATTTTGACCTTTTTTACCTGAATAATGGAAATGCTAAGCACTTTTTGTAATCTTGAAAGGACTCTAAGTATATAAACTAAACTTTATTGATGCGAGCACGAAGTGCGAGCGGAAAAAATTCTGGACACTCTATTCATGTTTTGTAAATCATGAAAAGGATAAGTTATTTATCCGCGAGCAGACACTTTTTGATATTGTGATCTGAAACTGCACAATGATTTAATAGAGAACAATCTGCGTATCTGAACGTGTGTTTTAGATTTCGACCTAGAATTTGGGTATTCTAAGTACCTTTCTTATCATGAAAATCAATAAAGTGAGCGCAAAACTAAAAATATATGATATTCCGATATAAAGGGTAAATTTAAGCTCTGTATTGCAAACACTTTGTGGGAAAATTGTGAATTGTGATGGATCACAGTTAAAAAAGAGCTGATGTATTTTATTATTATTACTTTGAGTTTTTACATAGGACCGGGACATTCTATAAGGGCATTATGTCATCATAAGAAAATGATGACTATCTTCCTATTTCTCTTTCTAAGCATGAGAGCGCGAAATCTGTTAGTATTATGGCCTGAAAACTAGAAATTTAAAGCACTTTTGGAATTATGCATAAGATGCATGATATCTATCAATGCGAGCGGAAATTGCAAGCCGAAATTTTTGATAAACTGTCATCAAAGTAGTTTGATTTAGAATTAATATTGGGATATACATAACTCACTAATCAAAATGCTAGCGTGCATTGCAGCGCTAGCTGATACGTTTTGACAATCTGACCTGAATAGGGAACTTTTTGAGAACTTTATGGAATACAGGAAAATAATAGGTACCTGACAAATCAAATTTTGCGAGCGCGCAGCGCAAGCAGAAAATGATAATATTCAGACCATAACACAGACATTTTACAGAGCACTTTTTTAAAATCAATTTGTAAATCAAACAAATAATGAAAGTTCAATTTCCCAGCTGAAATATGTTTTGTAAATTGACATGATTGACTTCAAAGTTTGATATTTCAAGCTCCATATTAAGCAAGATGTGCAAATCCCCTAAAAGACAATAAGAGCGCGAAGCGCGAGCGAAAATTTTATATCCTAACAAATAGATTTTTCAAAAAATTATTTTCAAAGTCTTCCCCTCATGTTATTTTATTCAATCATGTTCCTCCTCTTATGTTTGCCTTTCTTCTTTTCTCTCTTTTCCCTTCCTTTTCTTTTTTCCTTTCTTTTCCCCTTTTTTTTCTTTTTTTGCTCCGCCAATAGGGGGGGCCCGGGCCCCTCGGGCCCCCCCCCCCCTGGATCCGCCTATGCAAGTGATGTGTGCGTGTGTGTGTATTTGAGTTTTGTCAGACGTCAGATATTAGATATTATTATTTACGTCTGGGACCGACATTTAACGTCAGCATTTGAAAGACGTGACCAGGGCTCGAACCTCTGCATCAATTTGTAACTTCCCCACAGCTTGGATTACAGGCGCACGCCACAACGCCCAGTGAGAAGTGAGTAAGAGAGAGAAAATAGAGGGCGGGCGAGCCGGGCGGGGATATTGTTCGCGGGGAATCCCCAGGTCAACGTTCAGCTTCAAACGGTATCGTTCTGATTATGCATGCATATCATACACGTATTATCTGTGCAATATCGATATTTGCACGTAAAGTAACATACCGCCATTATAACAGCAGGTGGAGCATCACGCGTTGTGTTTTATTGCCTTTAATAGGTCAATGTCGGGCTCTTTATTACAGATTCAGGCTCTATAGCTGGAACTTCCAGTGGAATCTTGCTGTTTGAATATGCCAAGGAATATTGTTACACGATCAGCATTGACTCGATTGTAACAGAGCATGCTCAACGCAGCATTCTGAATTCACGATGTAAGTAGGCCCTACAATTAATGTGGAGTTCCTGATCTATCACAGTTTCATCATACTTCCTGCGATCTGTGTATGTTTATCATATAGTTTTTGTTGTACTAGCATAGGCAGGCTAGCAGTACTTCCAAAGTGTGAGACTGTGTGATCAATAACATACTCGAGTGTCTAAATTTGGATTATATCGAGGTACAATATTACGTATGCGATACATTATTCTGAATGAGATTAAGAGATGGTGTAAATTCATTGTAATAATGTATGTACGTCTTCATTATTATCATTGAAGCTTATGGAGCTTATTTTCATTTACTGCAGAAGCAAAATGTCTGTATTCTTAATGATCATAATGGTTTTCAGAAAAAAATATTTGTTGCACATACTTGACTGTTATGATTTATAAATATAATATTCATTGGCAACCGTGATATTAAGGAACAAAGCATCATTTGTGAATCTGCTTAGTTCAAGCAAATTTTCCCTTTTCTTTCTTTACCATTAGACATTGGACTTGTATTAAGAAAAATGGCCTCTGCAACGCAACATTTGCTGAGTGATGTGACAGAGAGTTTACAATGTCCAATCTGCAAGGATATCCTCACAAGACCTAAGCTTCTGCCTTGCTCCCACACATTCTGCGAAGACTGTTTAATCCAACTGCACTCCATTCAATCACTTGGAGATCGGTTAACATGTGCGGTGTGTCGCTCTGTTGCTCATCTGTCTGACAACAATGTTTCCAACTTTCCAACCAATCAAATAGTTCATAGCCTTGCAGAAGATTTCAAGGAAAGATCGGACCGGAAGGGTACAACTGATTCAACAGATGGTAATCCCTCTGACGAGTGGTGCACTCTATGTGACCCTGATGAGCGCAACTTTGCGACACTCTACTGTCAGCATTGCTCAGAATTCCTGTGCAGTTCTTGTCTTGACCAGCACAAGAGGTTTAGACAGAATGCATTCCATGAGCTTGTTGGTGCAAGTGAGATTTCATCTGGGGAAATCAGAAAACAGCTTGCATGTCTGACGCATCCTCGAGAATTGCAGCAGTTTGTGTGTATCACATGTCTTGTTCACATCTGCTGTAGGTGCCTAGAAATGGGACATCAACCTGATAAACACGAGGTGATTGGAATTGCAGAGTATGAAGAAAGCCACAAGGCAGCAGTTGATCTCTTGCAGGAAAAAATAGATCAGAAGACTGCAGTGATTCAGAGCCACTCTTCCTTTGTGAAGGAGCAGATTAGCATGGTGCAGAATACAATCGGACAGCAAAAGCAAGAAATCGAAAAAGCATGCGAGGATGCGTTTGAGCGAATCCGACGAAGGAAGCAACAGCTCCTTGAAGAGTGTAACGTATATGAGAGATCACTCATCCAAGACCTGGAAAACATTATCGAGTGTCATTATGGATTCCTTGAGAACTTGGCAGCAAAGGCTTCTGTAGTTACAGAAGAGTCCACTGTGCAATGTGAGGACCAGTCGTTAACCGAGCGGGCAGCAAGGGTTGATGAACTCGAAGCTCTTGTGAATGGTGACCCTGATGCATCTCTTCCTGCAGCTATCGCACGCCGGGCTGAATTCTTGATCTTCCAACAAGCTGCTGAGTCCGATGGTCTGAATCTTGGAAGCGTTCATGTCAAGGAGTGGGAACTTCAAGAAACAGTCAGTTTTGATGGAGGTGTGGCCTGTTCCACTGCAACGCCTGATGGCCAGTTGGCTATTGCAACTCGGGATGGACACATCAAGTTCTTCTCAACTGAGGGACAAATGCTTCAGACTCAAGCCATGGATGGTGTTCGCGGATTGGGCTACTTGATGGATGGCAGTTGCATTGTCCGCCAGATGAATAACAAAGTCACACAGTACTCACCACAGTGGGAGGAACTCGGTAAGCAATTTGAAACGCTGAGCAGAGATGAAAATGGAATTGGTCGGATCTCGGTAGACAGTCTTGATCGTATTTATGTTGACTACAGGAAGAGCAGGATTATACAGGTGTTCTCTCCAGAAGGTGTAAAGGCGAAGGAAATACCGTGTGATGGGTATGAACCATGGAACATATCAGTGATTAGGTCAGGCACAGAACTCTTGGCTCTGACTCACAGCAACTCAGTTAGCATCATTGATGAAGAGGGTGAAAAGAAACATACTCTCACCAAGGAAGTAGGTACCTATATCCACCCTTCTGTGTGCAAAGATGGAACCATTCTCCTGGCCTTGATGAACCACAGCAAGGCATCCCTGACTATCGGACAGTATACAAATGAGCTGGAGTACATCCAGACACTTGTTGCTGATCAGAAAATGGAGATAACCGAAGACAAATGGTGTTTCTTGCAAGAAGTTACCGGCGGGAAAGTTGTTCTTTGCACATCAGATAAACTCTATTTTTATAGCAAACTTACCTAACTGCACATTCATTCTCATGAGGATGTTCAATATTTAGGCCACTTTTCATAGCAAGCTTCATTATTTAGTTGAATTGGTATTTTTGTTTGTATTTTGTCAGGATATGCTAAGGGGAAATTTGGGTCTCAAGTGATTTTCTTTTTGAAATGGACTTTTTTTCTTTTAAATGCAGGTCGGAATTTTTCTAAATTCGATATACAGTGCGTATCGAAAAAAAGTTTACACTTTGGAAAAGCCCTGGGAATTAAAAAATATACAACATGTGGGTAATTTTTTCACATATATTCTTGGGTTTGGGTCTCATCTATCCAATAAAAGTAAAAGTTTTGAAAAAATGTTGCACTTGAGTGAGCACTGTCCATTTTTGTAAAGATCGCAGAAATCTGTTTGCGCAGAAATGCTCGTTTTCACGCTTTTTCGAGGTGAAAGGGCAAAATCAAACTTATCCTGCGAAACATTTCTTTTACATTTCCCTTGCACTTTTAGTCAATTGAAATGAAATGGATACATTCAAGCATTTTGGAACAATTTTGCCACCAAAATTGAAAATTTCAATACTTATTAAGCACAACCTTTACCCTTTTGTGCCAGCTGGATCTGAGGAGATAACTGAATCTGACCAAAAGTTTATATCAGACATCTCCAGCACTTTTCACTAAGTTTTTATCCTGTAATGTGGGTTTACATTTCATTTTTCATTAAATACTTGCTTCTACAGACTTTTCCCAAGCTTGAAAGTGATTAAAAAAATGAAAATCAAGCCTAGGCCGTTTCATGTGGATCACAGCTCAATGTAATGCAAATACCATCACGATGGCCTTGGTGTGTGGGGGAGTGGGGCGGGGCGCAATGCACTCTTCATGGTGTTTTGGGAAATGAAACAAGTTTAAAAAAGTAAAAGATTTCTTCAAATCAATTTTAATTAGCTAAGTTTAACATTTTTTTCATGATTATGGTTTACTTTTATTCGCATAACTATTACAAAGTTCTGCACAAATAATTTTTCACTAACTTTTCAAAAGTAAGTGGTGCTCACTCAAGCGGAAATATTTTTCGACAGTTATATCGTCATTTGCTTAAATGGATCTGTACCAATGTTAAAATGTGGAAAAATCTTCAAGATATTACAAATGAATAATTTTACAGGATTTCTTCTAAGTGTAAACTTTTTTTTGATACGCACTGTATATCTCATTGATGGGTCTATCCATGGTGGATTACAAGCTAAGAGAAATGTTAATGCTCCTTTTCTTTGTTGCAGATGATATACACATCTGTGAAATTTAGATACTTCTTTTGCTTGTCATTTAGCTGATGACGCTGTTTTTGTTAAGCAGGAAAACAACCCTTTACTTGTGACGACGTAACCCACTATTTCTTTTTATTCTATTATGCCAAATGTAAAGCATCTTATTTTCCCCTCTTAACTCACTCAGTGCCGTTGGCAGCTATACGTGCCCATAACCATGAGGTTAAACAAAGTTTGACTTTTCATGACAATGTTTGGTTGATTTCGATACCTGTTGCAATCTATAAAGATGATTCCTCGTTAAATCTGCAGAAAATTGAATGTTCTATATTCGATGTAATAACATAAAAAAACCTGATTCTGTCTTTCGTCTGTCTTTTCTGCTTAAAACATTCCCTTTAAAAGTACTGTTATAGTTGCCAAGTTTCCTATAATAGGGGACACATCGCACGGTGGTAACGAGAACTTGGCCAATTTATTCAAATTCAAATCAAATTTGTTCAAATATTTTTCATGCTTGCACTGTGGATATAAAGGTCCATAGTATATACCATTTATTGGTTTCATGTAAACATGCCTATTTGAGCGCCAGATGCCAGAAATTTTATCTGAAGTTGAAATTCTTTGAAATTTTTCAAGATTCATGCTTTTTTTTTTTTTTTTTTTGGGGGGGGGCTTAGCTTATTTGCTAGTATAAAATGAGATAACAAACCGTTCCATGTTAATATGTACTTCCATAATATATATAGTGGGGCTAGCTGTTGTATGATATGTGGGTTGTCGTGGTCTAGTGGTTATGACTCTCTTCTTTCAATCTGAGGAACTTGGGTTCCATTCCCAGCCATGGCGTGTTTTCCTTCAGCAAGAAAGTTACCCACTTTGTGGTGCACTTAGCTTTAATGAAGTGAATTGTACCCCTATATGGGCAGCGCAGCTAAAGCCGGGGGAGATCTTTGTATCCTCAGGTAAAAAGCGCTTTTATATACCCAGCCATAATTATTATATTATTGTATCATTGTTTCATATATTGTTGTGGTAATATTGATAGCATGCACTATAGAATATTTACATTCAAATTCGTTTATTTTCATTTCCAACAGAACAAAACAAAATGGTATTACGATATTTTCATATGATATAATTATACGAAAAATATAAATTGAGATATGTATATGATATTTTTTCACGAGTAAACAAAAGAACATGTAAGCGCAAGTTATTATGTACATATTACAATGATTAACTTAGAAACTTAGAATTGCATGTCAGATAAAATATACCATCTGTAATGAGCGGTATGAACAAGATGTTATTGAGACCATGTCGGCCATTAGACATCAAATAATAAATTCGCTAATGACCTGAAATATCTTAATATTTGTATGCTTAGGTTTTTTTTGCAGGAGTTTCTGCATTTTATTCATAAATCAATGATAAATTAACATGTTCACATAATTGAATGAATACAATTTAAATGTGACAATTAAAGAGATACATTGTAAATAATACAGAAAAGACTGATAATTAAATCATACATAAGCATCTGATATAGTTCGGTAAAATACAGGGACCAGCTCTTAAAGGAAAAAAGTGCTTGAAGCAATAGCAGCCAGGAGAGGGTGCTACATGAAAACCATCATAAATCATATTTGATAAACTGATCGTCACGAAATATAAGATTAAAAATATATATATATATTGGTAGAAAAGATTTTTTGGGGGTAAAAAGAAGTGCAAGAGTGTGCATGTGGGTGAGTGCAGGTGAATCAAAGTAGGTTTACTTAGAAATAAGAAATTTGTTCATCAAAGCTTTAAACGAATAGAGAGATGTACATTGTTTAATATAATATGGCAAGGCATTCCAAATATTTTGGCCATGGTGGCGTATCGTCTTATGAGCGAGTAATATTCTTGGGTTGGTTAAGTGAAGATCTGTTGAATGTCGTGTTGGATATTTGTGAATTTCTTTGTTGTAAACAAAAAAATTGGGAAATGGAATGGGGATAATATTGGATGAAAATTTAAACATAGATATGGCCGTTTGATAAATGTTAGTATCTTCAATTTTCAATGTTTTTAAGTTGTGAAATATTGGATCAGTATGTGCAATGAAATGAGAATGAGTACATTTGTTTTGTGTAAATGTCATTCTATGTACAAAACACACAGAGAGGCGTTTGATAAGAGAGATATTAAAAGAACGTTGGGAGAGAGTTAATGAGAGAGAGAGAGGGGGGGGGGGAGAAAAGGGGGGTTCGAGCCAATAAGAGTATGCGAAGATTATAGACAATTGGTTTTGAATCGAAATGTAATGAATTGTTTTTTTATTTATGTAAAAACAAGAATGAAAGAAGAAAGAAATAGAACGTAGGCAGAAAGATGACTAACAATCAGGCCCGAACCCTTGCCCAAATTCTAACAAGGATAGATTTTAAAGAACAAGACCACCCCAACAAAGAGTTGATTGAATAAAGAAAAAACTCAAACAAACATAACACTGAAAATTTCATCACCATCGGATGTAAATAAGAAAGTTACGACATTTCAAAGTTTTGCTTAATTTATCAAAATAGTCAAGTGAGGTCATCTCGTCCAAAATACATATTTTATTTCGATTTTGAATGATAAATTTCTTTAAGACCGAAAAAAGTAGGGGGACATTTGATATTGTGTCCCCTACTACTTTGGGTAGGGGGGACTGTTGCACCCACAAATGTAATAACGCCCACAAATGTAATAACACTTTACCCACAAATGTAATAATTTTTGATCGCCCACAAATGTAATAATGACTTTACCCACAAATGTAATAAATTTGAAGGGATTTTTGGCGAATCCGTTCTAAACTAAAATCCTATAGTAATGCGTTCATATAGCACAAAAGTGCAAAGTCTTATTTTCAGACCGGGTTAATAAAACATCAAAGTACAAGTCCAAAGTCTTTCTTCCAGACCGGGTTGTTTCAAAAATTATAATATAAATCCAAAGTCTTTTTTCCAGACCCGGTTGTTTAAAAAAATATAATAAAAGTCCAGTCTTTTTTTCCAGACCCGGTCGTTTAAAAAATTGTGATATAAGTCCAAAGTCTTTTTTCCAGACCCGGTTGTTTCAAAAATTATAATATAAATCCAAAGTCTTTTTTCCAGACCCGGTTGTTTCAAGAATTTTAATAAGTCCAAAGTCTTTTTCCTGACCCAGTTATTTCAAAATTTATAATATAAGTCCAAACTAAGATACGATAATGATATTCCTGTGGAAAAAATGGGAATCGAGCTTAGTCTTTTCTCCAGACCCAGTTAATTAAAACTTGTGGAATTAATGTCTTTGTTGTTGTTTCAACTTATACGGTGTATATTGTGAATATATGCAATAAGAGTAAATTGAGAATCAAGCGTAGTCTTTTCTCCAGACCCGGTTACCTGTTATTTAAACATTATGAATAACAGTTTTAAAACAGTATAAAGACCCCATAATCTTATTAATGCTGGATATAGCGTAGTCTTTCAGCCCGACCATTTTTTCTAAAAAAAACCCCGCTAATAGTAAGAATTATAAAAAATCAAAGTCTAAGACCAAACAAACCTTCAACCTAAGAACCGGTTTTAAAAGAGGTTTAGAGTGTTGTCTTTATTCCAGACCTAAAACAGTTACGAAAAAAAATCTTCTAACATAAGACCTTATATTCTTATTCTTGTGGAATAACACGAGTTTTAAAACGTACTCTTTCCTCCAGACCCGGCTATCAAAAAAAGTAACTGAAAAACTTCGAATCTAAGACCAAATTTCCAAAGTTTCACCCAGTAAAAATATGTATTTTTAAGAATAATACTACTAACCCTACAAAACATTGTAATAATGCGTGGGTAAAGCAGACATCTTTTCTCCAGACTTGGTTACTATTTGAAAAATAAAATAGTTTTTACAAATATTCTAAAACGAATACCCAATATCTAATTACTGTGGAACAACATGAAGACCGATTGTCGAAGATCGACTTTCCTCCAGACACAATTATTTCAGGAATAAAAAATCAATAAAACTCAACCCCCAACAACGAATCTAAGAACCAACAAATGAACAATCCTCCAAATTAAGACCATGCATGTTTTCAGACCCGGTGATTTAAAAATGATTTAAACAATCCTAAAAACAAAAGACTCATATTCTTATTCTTGTGGAATAACACGAGTATTATGCTTAGTCTTTCGTCTGGACCCGGTTATTTAAAAGATAAAGAAATATTGAAAAAAAATGACAGCTGAGACCAATCTTCAAAATTAAACCCACTTAAAATGCTTGGGCTTAGAGTGTTGTCTTTACCCCTCACCGACGTATATTATAACTTTTGAATTAACCGGGTCTGGAAAAAAGACTTTGGACGTATATTATAATTTTGAAACAACCGGTTCTGGTAAAAAGACTTTGGACGTATATTATAATTTTGAAAAACCGGGTCTGGAAAAAGACTTGGACTTGTACTGTAATATTTAATTAACCGGGTCTGGAAAAAGACTTTGAACTTTTGTGCTATATGAACGCATTACTATAGGATATTAGTTTAGAACGAATTCGCCAAAAATCACTTCAAATTTATTACATTTGTAGGTAAAGCCATTATTACATTTGTGGGTAAAGTGCATTATTACATTTGTGGGTAAAGTGTTATTACATTTGTGGGCGTTATTACATTTGTGGGTAAAGTGTTATTACATTTGTGGGCGATCAAAAATTATTACATTTGTGGGTAAAGTGTTATTACATTTGTGGGCGTTATTACATTTGTGGGCGTTATTACATTTGTGGGTAAAGTGTTATTACATTTGTGGGCGTTATTACATTTGTGGGCGGTTATTACATTTGTGGGTGTAACAGGGACGCGTCCCCTGGGATTTCTGCCCATGACTATAATAAAAGAAAGTTTATATAAGGTCTGAAAGAGCTCAAAGTCACATATTTATTCAATGTAAATACTGAGTGATTGCCTGTGATTGTATGAAACCGGTACGAAATACATAATTTTTGTTTGGAGTATACCGTCTGCGGATTTAGGAACACTGAGGTAAGTGGTGAGAAACGGTAAGGTTTATCGTTAGGGAACTGACTGTGAGGGTAGTGAAGTGCTTGACAGTTGTCGTCCTTTCTGGGATGCCTCCGGAGTGCCTACAAATTCGTCCAAATATTTTTTCTACAATATTCCGTGACACTTGGTGAGTAAATTATTTCATTGCTTTAGACCAAGTTTTTCTAAGATAGTTTTTATCCAGATTCACGGATGTATCCCATTTCTTCAGTGCACAACTAGATAACACCTGCTAGATCATGATGTAGTTTACGCTTGGGAAAAATAACTCTGTGGGCATGTACACACTAAGAAATAAAGGTTTAAAATTGAACCCCGAAAGGTTGATGCAAAATCAGCACCCTATGGGTTAAAAACAAACCTGATTTGGGGTTCAAAAATTGAACCCTGCGGTGTGGGTTCAAAACTGCACCCTAAATTTTAAATTGAACCCCTAGGGGTGCAGTTTTGAACCCGCAGGGTGCAAAAATGAACCCCAACAGCAGGGTTCAATTTTCGAACCCCAAATAGGTGCTGATTTTGAATCAACCTCTGGGGTTCTTTATTTCTTAGTGTGTAATATATAACCACAAAATATGTTAATGTTTTATTTCATCCTCTCTAGGTTGTGTATTTTCGATGAAAAAGATTCTTAGGGATATTGGGTATTAAAGAATGATTTAGTCGCCAAATTGATTATGCTGTTAAGAGTTCAATGGATTAGTTGATAGAGTGCTGGTCTCGCAATGCGGGTTTGAAACGCAGTCCGTATGCAGATGCCCTTTGGTAAGGCATTTGTCCGCATTACTAACAGCATAATTGACCCTGCCAAAGGTTTCATATTAATATCCAATATTTGCTCATTTGATTTCACAATGTTGACAGAAATAACTACGTACACAAAACACGAGATGAGATCACAATTTTCTTTTGATTTTTTAAAAGTATTCCACTTGAAAAGAATTCAAAAATGAGACGCTGAATTCAATTATCTCTTGAATTCTAGATTCTGATGCAAAAGATGGCTTCATCGAAACAACTATTAGACCATCTCGAATGTCCCATCTGCCATGATCTACTCTGCAATCCTAAACTTCTACCATGTGCACATTCTTTTTGCGAAAGATGTTTGAAGGAACTTCACTCTTTTCTGCAAGCTGATTCCGGGTTAACTTGTCCAGTGTGTCACCAAGATGCAAATGTTCCTGGAAATGATGTGAGTAACTTTCCAACAAATCTTATTGTCAAGTCCCTTGTAGAAGATTTCAAAAGGAGATCAGATGCTAAGGCTGAACGTATCAAAGGGAGTGGAGCAACCGCCATTCAAACTTGCACGGTTTGCGATGGTGATGATCAAGACATTGCAACATACTACTGCCAGAACTGTTCTGAGTTCCTTTGCGAAGATTGCTTGCAACACCACAATAGATACAAACGGAATGCTTGCCACGAGACGGTGAAAGTAAGAGACATTGAGGCGGGAGTTGTCAAAAAGAAATTCACATGCCCTGAACATCCACAGGAACTGCAGCAGTTCGTGTGCACTACATGTCTGGTTCGGATCTGTTGCAGATGTCGGGAGGTCGAACACAAGGAAGACGGACATGAAGTCAACGAGATGACTGGGTATGAAGAAATTCAGCAAAAGACAATAGATTGTCTTTTACTGAAAATAGAACAAATCTCTGTTGATATTCAAAATAACTTATCGTTTGTGCATGAGAAGCTCCGAAAAGTGAAAAATATTGTGTCTCAACGACGACAAAAAATTGTAAGTACTTACGACACTGCAGAAGAGCAATTACGAAGAAGGAGAGATGAATTACTCGAAGAATGCAATACATGTGACAAAACACTCTGTCAGGAGTTGGAAGATATAATTGGCAGCCATTATGGCATCCAAGAGACGTTAACTAACAAGGCTACACTTGTAAACGAGGGTCTAACAAGCCTACACCAGCCAGATCTGTCACTATCTAAATATGCAACGCAAGTTGAAGGACTTGAAATTATTCTGGAAGAAGCCATCCCCTTACTTCTCTCCAAGTCATCACACATAGCACATCGTGCAGACTCTCTCACTTTTCGTCCGGTTTCTCCTATCGGGTCACTTGTAGATATGTTCCAACGAGAGAAATTGTTCTTTGAAGATGAACAACACGACAGCGGTGGGGGATGGAGGTTGGATGTTATCCCCAAGGGTGGAGGAACGAACTGCTCGAATCAGACAGATAAACTTAAAGCATCTTGTGTGACTATGGCTATGAATGAACAAAGCAAAGATGCTTCTGATGAGTCTTTGCCAGGAAGTAAAAAGGCTCCGTTGCGTTCTTTCATCGCACATCTTCCCACAAAAGGAAAACGCAAGACTAGGATTCGAGACCAGCAGCTGCATTGAGTCTGTTAGTTCTCAGAAGGAACTTGAATACAATAGGGACTTCCCAATTCGCACGTTAGCAGAGCATGTGCAATACACTTCTCTGAAAGGTGCAAAGTTGCACATATAAGGTGCATAATTGGTAAATTGGACCCCAAATGGTTCTTATTTGCACCTTCAAAAGAAGTACAAAGTTGTAACTTTTTCGAAAAGATACAAAGTTGCAACGTAAAGGTGCGCCCAGTGTGACATCTAGTCTGCACGTTTAAACGTTGATCCAACTTGCCTCAGTTTTACTAAGAGGATGTCACCGTGCATGGCCGTCCACTTTTAACTGTTTGGCACATTTTTCAGGTGTTTACGAAGTTCTTCTGCAATGCACATTTATTGAAAAGTCAAGTCTACCCCAGCCAAAGTTTTCATTTGAAAAAAAAATTAAACTAGCATAACGCTGAAAGTTTCATCATATTGTATGTGTAGTAAGAAATTTATGACGCTTTAAAGTTTTGCTTAATGTCAAAAGCAGTTATGTGCCTATCCTGCAAATGAGGAAACCGATGACGTCACCCATTTTTTGGAACAAGGTTTGATTTCCCCTAACAATGTGAGATTGCCTCTGTTTTTACCTTTGTGCCATCCATAAAGATGCTTCCTTATTGTCAAATCTGCAAAAAAATTAAATAGTCTATATTTGACGTCATAACATACAAAAAAAACATATTTTCTATTTGTTTGTTGTTTTATTTTGTTATAATTGTTTAAACATTTTCTTTCAATATGGTTTTTATTCCCCTTGAAAGTAAATCATGTATTATAATTTTCCAGTTTCCCTTAACAGTGGGCTCACTAGGTGGTAACGAGGACGCAGCTTGCTTGTATGGATAATTCTGCATGTCAAATACTCGTACTTTGGATATAGAGGTCCAGAGTTTATACCGTTTATTGGTTTCATGTAAACATGATTATTTGAGCGCCAGAAGCCATTAAGTATACCTAGAGTTACAGTTCTTTGAAGTTTCGATTTATCATGTCTTGTTCAAAGCTTATTTGCTATTACATGAGATAACAAACCTTCTCATGTCAATACATGTACTGCCATATCTGTGATATTAATAGTTGGGCTTTTGTTTCATAGATCTTGATAATTGTTAGCAGTATAGATTACGTTTAATGTAAAAACTCACATTCGTTTATCTTAATTTCCAATAGAACACCATTAAATTTTAGCAATTACTCTAACATTTGCATAAAACAATTATACAAAAAATATGTATATAACATTTTTTCCATGAGTAAGCCCCCCAAAATATAAAAACAAATTATCTATATACATATAATCGATAACAATACAAACTAAGAAATGACGGTTCAAAATTGAACCCCGAAAGGTTGATGCAAAATCAGCACCCTATGGGTTCAAAAATTGAACCCCTGATTCGGGGTTCAAAAATTGATCCCTATGGTTGGGGTCCATTTTTGCACCCTGCGGGTTTAAAACTGCACCCCTAAATTTAGATTGTACCCGCAGGGTGCAAAAATGAACCCCAACCGCAGGGTTCAATTTTTGTACTCATAGGGTGCTGATTTTGCATCAACCTTTCGGGGTTCAATTTTGAACCTTTATTTCTTAGTGTGTATGTACATTTCCTATCTCAATTCTGGGACCCCTACTTTTTATTGTCTATACTAATGATATCATAAATTCATCCCCAGTTCTAGATTTCATAATTTTTGCCGACGATACCAGTATTTTCTATTCCCATGCTGATTTAGATACACACTAAGAAATAAATGTTCAAAAAAAGAACCCAGAAAGGTTGATGCAAAATCAGCACCCTATGGGTTCAAAAATTGAACCCTGCGGGTTCAAATCTGCACCATAAATTTTAAATTGAACTCCTAGGGGTGCAGTTTTGAACCCGCAGGGTGCAAAAATGAACCCCAACCTCAGGGTTCAATTTTTGAACCCATAGGGTGCTGATTTTGCATCAACCTTTCGGGTTTCAATTTTGAACCTTTATTTCTTAGTGTGTACCCTAACTCATATTCTTAATTCAGAGTTCTCTAAAATATCCCAATGGTTTAAAACAAACAAACTTTCACTTTATACAAGCAAAACCAATTTTATACACTGTCGAGAAGCTAATCTACATTTACCAGCTCCTAATTAATCAATTGACGGTTTACCTCTTACTGAAAAGCACTCTACAAAATTCTTGGGAGTAACAATTGACTCCAATCTAATGTGGAATGAACACATACACAATGTACATACATCTATATCAAGAAACATGAACAAATTAAAAGTCTTTCTTTCTGAAAATAATCATTATTAGTTCTATATAACTCCCTAGTATTATGATGTATTGCAATATTGTATGGGGTAACTGTAGTATGACGAAAATAAACTCTCTTCTACTTCTTCAAATACGAGCAATTCGTAACGTTACTCATTCACATTATTTTTCTCACACAGAACATCTATTTCAGCGTTTAAATGCACTTAAAATACAGGATATTCACACTCTACAAACAGGTATATTTATGTTTAGAAACACTTACAATAATCTTCCATCATTATTCCAAAATATTCAAAATCTATGCATATCCAACCCGCCAACCCCAAACTTGTTCTTACTAAAAAATCAGTTCGCCATCATGGACCAGATACCTGGAATTCCTTACCACAATACTTAAAACAATGTCCCTCTCTTAACTCATTCAAATCATCCTTTAAAAATTTTATGACACTCAAATACAATTCTGATTAATCTATAAATATATATAAAAAGAGTTCTTCGGGTCTTGGTCAATTTTTAATTTCTATCTGATCTCATAAACTGTTACATCAGAAAAAAGCATGTATTGAAAAAAGTAGTCATATTATCAAACTTTTCTATCATTTCAAGCTGTAATCCTGGAACCATTCAATAATTCCTAATTAATACTACCCCACGCCCTCATATATCGACACACACACACACACCCTCTCTCAACACACACACACTTGTACATACAGACTTAATTTTAGATATACATTTAAACACACGCACACGTTTGCACACCCACATATACATGCAAACACAACTGTGCACATAATATCAGGCATACAAAGTCCTTGCATGTAAATATCGTTTGAATAATATCTGATTATAATTTATTTAAGTCAATGCCCGATTTGTATTTGACTTCGTTTTCTTTTTTTGTTTTCACTATTCCGTTTGAGGCCGCTACCCTAGTCAGGCACTGCTTATGGTAGCGGTCTCCAGCATTTTTTTTGTCTACTCAACAAAGTACAACTTATAATATTGCAACTATCTATATATATATTTTTGCCAATGAATTATTATTTGTATCTATTTTTGTAAAAAGAAATGTATGACTATTTTTTATGTTGTAAATTATGTTTGTTAAATTTCTGTTGGAAAAATGCTGCAATAAAATCAAAAGTTTAAATGATTTGCATATAAAATGAAATACAAAATCCGTAATAAAATGTATTATGAAAAAGATGTGATTTTGAAACACATTGACGATGAATACATTGTAGTAAGCTGAAATCTTTTCATATTTGTTTGCTTGAATTCATTTGTTTTGTGTAAATATCATCCAAATGAATTCACACAACACGCAGAGAAGCATTTGATAAGATATAATTTGTATTTAGAGAATTTTTAGAATGAGTGAATGATAGAGGTAGAGAGGGGGAGGGGGTTACACAGCAAAAACTGTGGTGTTAACCGGTGTACATAGAGGACCACACCAGTTATTTTACACCGGTGTTAAATTGGTGGTGTTAGTTTTACACCTATAGGTGTTATTACAACACATTTTGTTGTTACATTTACACTCTTTGGTGTAATGTTTAATCTCTAGGGTGTAATTTTAACACCTAAATGTGGTCCTCTATTAACACCTGTCCAATTGGTGTCAGTTTTAACACCGCAGTTTTTACAGTGTAGAGCCAATAAGAAATGGTTAGAGCCAACAAGAGAGGAAGATACAGTAACGAGTATGAATTTTAATAATTTATAAATGATAATAATTGTAAATTCATATTGCACAATTTCTATACGGATATACTCATGTACGCATTAAAATGGGGAATGGGCCCCTAGAATGATAAATTCGACAAAGTACCCCTGAATCTGGGAAGGTACAATTATAGGGCATAATTATTGTTTTCATAGACAATCATGATTTGCCCTGAAATTATGTATGAAATGTATGAGAAATCTGAGCGACGCTAGAGGGGGAGGGGTATGATATTTCTAGTTGTAAAAAAGGGAGAAAAGGAAATAAAGAAAGAGAATTTAAAAAGATAATCAAGGAAGATATGGGTCGTTAAGACTCTCTACGCTCTCGTATAATTGAGAAATAGGATTTAAAATATCTGGCGATGTCACTGCGGATACGTGCCCTTTCACATAATTTTGATCAGTACCTGAATGTTGGAGAGGAATACAGAGAGAGAGAGAGAGGGGGGGGGCGAGGGAGGCTGAAAGGGAAGGGTGTCCTTAGGGGGGGACCCAGAACACAATTCCAAGTCAGAGAAAGATACCAAACGTACAAATTAGTCTGCTATGTGCAAACCCTTCACTCGAGTTAAGGGTCTGAATTGCAGCCTACTCATGCCTTGTGTACTGAAGGCCCTCTCGCTCAATTGAAACAGCAAGCTTTGTATGTGCTAGTCTTTGCGTGGAGACACACTTGTTGATCAAATTATCAATCAGGGTTTGTGCCTGCAGACTACGTACAAATGGCTATTTGATTTAGTTTGTGTGTTTGTTCCGCTTTTGGATTTTCTTTGCATTGTCAACCCCCGTTCATTTAAGCGGCCCTTGTTTTTTTTATATTAACTCACTTTGCACCCATTCTAGTATATCTGGAATAAGAAGATACCATTTCTATACCCGTCTTGCAAAAACTTACGATTGATCCAATCAATCATAACTCTATGGAAATCCATCAGTGTCATATTTTTTTCTAATGGAAATTTGCAGAATGTCCTTCGTAAACATAGAGAGGTACAGTGACTTTTCAAGAAAACAATGAATGCATGAATGTACATCATAGTTTGAACAAATACTTTGAACAAACATGCACAATAGATGTTGACGTTGCTTGCCGTCCATAGTTGTGACTGATCGGATCAATCATAACTCTTTGTAAGACGGGGATCCTAACCCTCATGTACAACCCCCACAGAAGGCACATGCATGCCTCTACAATCTGTACGCCAGAAATACTTGATGAACACAGAAGTCGTCGCCATCTATGCTGATTTTCAGAGCATAGCCTTACACTTTCGACGACTCACTCTTCGCCTTTTTACCCACGCGTCTTAACCCTCATTTGACCAAATTTTCAATCGATTGAAATGGCGCCCTTCGTCTTAAAATCGGATTAATTTGTTAGTCAAATTAGTATTTCTGCATCTAAGAGAGTGTGCTTGATCACGTGAAGAGTTCAATACCGGACAAATCTTGGTTTCTCTACCTAGGGCCCGTTTCATGAACACTTCCGGCAATTTTGAAATTATCCTATCCTCCTAATAAATGGATATCAGGGTCCCGTCTTACAAGAGTTATGATTGATCCAATCAATCATAACTCTATATGGAAATCCATGAGCGTCATAATTTTTTCAACAGGAAATTTGCAAAATATCCTCTGTAAACACACCACCTTGTCAAGAAATCAATGAATTTATGGATAAACATTTATATCTAGATTTTTTTTATCAAATATGCATTTTATATGCTAACTTTGCTGGCTTTCCAGCACTGATCGGATCAATCGCAACTCTTTGTTAGACGGGCCCCTGGATCGTGATTGGCTGCTGTGCCCTGTTACCATGATAGTTGTCATAATAACAAAGTTGCTATAATTGTTACTATTTTTTCATGAAATGGACCCCTGAACTCATTTTTATTTTTATGAAATTAATATGTTTTCGTCATTGTTCCTCTAGGGAAATATTGATAGGCATGCACGTTGCGTAACCATTCTACAGTGCGTATCAAAAAAAAAGGTTACACTTTGAAAAAGTCCTGGGAATTAAAAAATATACAAGATGTGGGCAATTTTTCACATATAATCTTGGGTTTGGGTCTCATCTATCCAATAAAAGTAAAAGTTTTGACAGAATGTTACACTTGAGTGAGCACTTTCCATTTATGTAAAGCTCGCAAAAATCTGTTTGCGCAGAAATGCTCTTTTGTGCGCTGTGTCAAGGGGAAAGGGCGAAATCAAACTTACATGCGAAACATTTTTCATACATTTCCCTGCACTTTTAGTCAATTAAAATAAAACGGATACATTCAAGCATTTTCTAACAATTTTGCCACCAAAATTGAAATTTCAACACTTAGTAAACTTTTACCTTTTTTGTGTCAGCTGGGTCTAAGGACGTAACTGAATCTGAACAAAAGTTTATTTCAGACATCTCTAGCATTTTTTTCACTAAGATTTTATCACTTAAAGTGGGTTGACATTTCATTTAATACTTGTTTCTCCACACCTTTCTCAAGCTTGACAATGATTAACAAATGAAAATCACGCCATTTTATGTAAATCACAGCTCAGTGTAAAGCAAATATCGTCATGATGGCCTTGGTGTGGGGGGAATGGGGTGGGGCGCAAAGAACTTCTCGAAGTGGTTTGAGCAAGTAAACAAGTTAAAAAAGGTAAAGGATATCTTCAAGTCAATTTTAATAGCTAAATTCCACGTGTTATTCATGATTAAGGTCTACTTTTATTCGCATAACTATTTCAAAGTTCTGCGCAAATCATTTTTCACTAACTTTTCAAAAGTAAGTGGTGCTCACTCAAGCGGAAATACTTTTCGACAGTTATATCGTCATTTGCTGGAATAGATCAGTACCAATGTTAAATTGATTTTTTCTAAGTGTAAACTTTTTTTGATACAGACTGTATAGTTGATCGATAAAACTACAATCCAACTAATGAAACAGAGCCCATATGCAGACCTATCATATTTCTCATGGCATGATATCATCGGTCGGTTTCAAGTCGGTTTCGTGTCAGTTAAATATATACCGAAGAAATGCTTCAATAATATTTTATTAATATAGCATCATTATCACACAATATTCATTAGAATATGTATCCTTGATGACGTATAACATCACTGTATGTAGTAAACAGCAATACATATTCATTTATATAAGGTTTAATTTTGATATTTTACAAAATATTTCATTGATTTTATGTTCATATTGTGTTTGTTCACAAGTTTCATATTGGATATAACAAAGCTTCGACCAAAGAACAAAAACATTGTTAAATTTGGCATGTTGGATCGATACTTTCAAAAATCAGTGGAAATTGTCCCCCCCCTTCCCCAACCCTTTCTCTCCATTCGCCCTGTCTCTCATACCCCTCCCTTTTTCCACACCCTGACTCTCTTTCCCCCTCTCTCTCTCTCTCTCTCTCTCTCTCTCTCTCAATGTTCTTCAAATGAGATTTTGGGGAATTTAGAGTTCAAATTCCCTCTTTTTTATTTATCTTGAGTAATGGCCTTGTTCAAATACTCTAAATCGATTACATTCATTGTTTGATAACTTTTTGTTCTCTTTAAGGGCTAAGGTAATGCTTGTTTATTTAAAAAAAATATATTGCCAAAAGGGGCTTAATGAATTTTTATGATAATGATATTAAAACAAAAATTAGGAGAGAAAGATTTTACCGTCTTTTATAGTGTTTTAGGAAACCGTCCATGAGAGAGGGATGACCAAATAATACTTTATGCTTATACTGTATAACAACTTACAAGTTTTCCATCAAATATGAAAGGAAAAGGTAAAACTTTTTTTTAGATTATTTAATACAAACTATGTATGCCATAACCTGTTTTCACATACACATTCCCAAGTTTTTCACAATAAGCACGCACAAGAAATGAAAACGCTCACTAAAGAGTTAAAAAGTATTATATCCTACATGAATTAAATCCTGTATGCTGATTGGTTTAAATGGCATCATGTGACCAAACATATTCTCACTATTTTGCGATGATGTCGAAAAATGAAACGCCCACCGAAGAAAATGTGCTATTCCGTGACGTCAATGATGGAATAGTCGACTATTCCATCATTGACGTCACAGATCATTGACACAGATCATGCAATCTCGGGTGCACCGGTCAACGAGTTGAATCTACCGGGCAAGTCCCGTGAAGGGACGGCGCAGGCACAAATCTGCGTTCCGCTGAGCGCGTGGTTTCGGGAAAAGTAGATCAGTCTGCGCAGCGCGTTAAGAAAAGATGATCTACATGTACAAGAGTAGATAGACTACTCTTCTATATGCCTTATTAAATGTAGGATATAAAACAAATATACCAGGCCTTTATTTCGAAAGTATAATATAGAGGGAATTATTTATCCTCGGTTGTACTGGCCAAATTACTATTTTAGAGGTAATAGTAATGCCAGTCCAGCCTCGGATGAATAATTCCCGCTATATTTACTCAAAGCCTGGTATATTTGTATACTACTGATCATTAATTACATTTTCTCAAAATTAATGTAAATGAATGGATAGTAATAATCTACAGTATCTATCGATGGGACCACATGTTATGTTTTTCCTATAGGAAAAATATACGTGTGGTTATGACATTTTACTATATGGACGATTTAGACGAGAATGTCATGATCCAGCCGTGTAGAGGAATGACGTTCCGCGACGTATTCTTATTTGCTTGTTTTATATCTGCGAACATCCTGTTGCATTCACCTGAAGTACCAACTGTGGATTTATCGCCTTTTGGAATAAACTATTGATAATGTTACTGATGTGAAATAATGGTATTTCATAGGTTACGATATAAAACGATGGGGAAGTTTGGAACCAGGAACTAATTAACATCCTTCTCTCGACGGAAACCCAGTCGTATCAAGTGACACTATGTAAGTATTGAGTATGTCTTTATTTGGTAAAAAAATACAACTTTTCTTTAAGCTTAACAATCATATTTTGTATATCGTGTTGAATTGTTTATGCACTAAAATGCGTTTCCACTAATTTAGCGAATTCTCAGCTAAACCCAATTATATTGGACCCTTATTCAGACTGGGACCACTGAACCGTCTTTCAATGCATGGACCCTTTGTTATTTGTTGTATGCCAAGATTTCAATAATCATTAAGATGAACATGAAAGGAAAAGTGTGGATTTGTTTGTCTATAATGTACCTTTACAAGAGGAGGAGGGTTGGATGTCAACCCTCAACAACGGGTCGATTCGATTTGAATAGACAGAGAAGAATCGTTTAAATTGGTTTCAAAGTCCCAGTCACTTACAATCGACTTACGATATCGTCTGTCTCCGTATTACAATTTTTCAATAGCGAGTTTTCGCAATGCAAAGGGGGCGGATTCTAGAACATAGTATATGTATTGGAAATGCCCGTCAAACCCTAATGAACAGATGAGAAGTCTTTGTAAAAAAAAAAATTGGTGCACCGGGAGAGCAGATTCGGAACTGACAAAAAAAATTGATAAATATCTTTTTGCAGGGTCCTGGACGACATCGCTGATTTGATTTACCGATTTCGACATAGCTGATTTGTCATGAAGTGCTTTTGACAATAGGTTCTTTACGTTCAACAATTCGTCTGCGCCGTGTTGCGAAAACTCCCAATTGGATACGATGTTACACGACTGCATAATTTATTCAAGCATCGCCTTGACTATAAACCGGCCAAAGAAAGAATAAAAAAAATCAAATAAATGTAAACTTTTATTCTCATGCTACAATCAGACCGACTAAACCGACACCAAATCGACCGACGGTTTGTCATTTGATATTTACTCGGTCTGGAATCTGTCTCACCAATGTTTCTGCGGAATGCCGCGTACCTTCTTCAGAAACGCGAGATAGATAACATTGCAGATTTATCTGGGAGATGAAAAGGGATTTCAGAATTCATTTCAAAGATAAAAGTCTGTTTTTAAAGGTAAAATAGATCGGAGACTATCACCCACTGCCAATAATAAAAATATATTATATGAAGATTGAAGTACTCATAATCAAGCAAATTTGGTAACTGAGAAGCTCTATAAAACAAAACTAAACTCATTATAAGTTTTTATAATAAAACTGTAGACCGTTGTGGCGAATGGATTAGTCATCTGACTTTGAAAAAGATGGTCGTGGGTTCGAATCCCCGCCATGGCGTGATTTCTTTCAGCAAGAAATTCATCCACATTGTGCTGCACTCAATCCAAGTGAGATGAATGGGTACCTGGCAGGAATTTATTCCTTGAAATGCCACCGCGCTGTAAGACTGCGGGGCTGAAGCCAGGGTAAGAACATCCTAGTCCTTTGGACGCGCATAGGGACGTTATGACATAATGTGATATGCGCTATACATGAACTGCATTATTATTCTAATTGTATGGATGTTCCATGAAGAATCAGTACAAAATAATTCGGGTGTGAGATATCATCGGGTTCGTCATTAGCATACTAATTTAAACATTGCACTCTTTGTGCAACCAAATATAATTGAAAACGTCATGATGTTCCTATGTTGAATATATAAATATCAGTGTGATGATTACGCGACCATTTCTGTTTATTCAATTGAACTTAACATAAGGTTGGAAATGGCATTAATGAAAGTGTTTTGCAGAAATATAAAATTAGTTTTAGAATAAATAAGCGTACAAAGCATGTATACAAGTTAGGGGTTATTTTTTTTGCCGAAAGGAGGAAAATAGGGGGTTCCACTAAAAAACATAGCTTGTTGATTTTTAATCCCTGAATCAAATTAGACTACGATTTCATTTACTTTATTTAGATTCCGGTTTAGATGCACAAGATGGCTTCCTCGAAACAACTATCAGATAGTCTAGAATGCCCCATCTGCCATGATCTACTCTGCAATCCTAAACTTCTACCATGTTCACATTCTTTTTGCACAAGTTGTTTGAACGAACTTCACTCTTTTCAGCAAGCTGATTCCGGGTTAACTTGTCCAGTGTGTCGTCGAGATGTCACTGTGCCTGGAAACGACGTATCCAACTTTCCGACGAATCAGATTGTCAAGTCCCTCGTCGAAGATTTCAAAAGGAGATGCGATGTTAAGGCTGAACGTATCAAAGGGAGTGGAGCAACCGCCATTCAAACTTGCACGGTTTGTAATGGTGATGATCAAGACATTGCAACCTACTACTGCCAGAACTGTTCTGAGTTCCTTTGCGAAGATTGCTTGCAACACCACAATAGATACAAGAGGAATGCATACCACGAGACGGTGAAAGTAAGAGAAATTGAGGCGGGAGTTGTCAAAAAGAAATTCACATGCCCTGAACATCCACAGGAACTGAACATCCACAGGAACTGCAGCAGTTCGTGTGTACTACGTGTCTGGTTCGGATCTGTTGCAGATGTCGGGAGGTCGAACACAAGGAAGATGGACATGAAGTCATCGACATGACTGGGTATGAAGAAATTCAACAAAAGACAATAGATTGTCTTTTACTAAAAATACAACAAACCTCTGTTGATATTCAAAATAACATATCGTTTGTGTATGAGAAGCTCCGAAAAGTGAAAAATATTGTGTGTCAACGACGACAAAAACTTATAAGTACTTACGACACTGCAGAAGAACAATTACGAAGAAGGAGAGATGAATTATTTGAAGAGTGCAATATGTATGGCAACACACTCTGTCAAGAGTTAGAAGAAATAATTGGTAGGCATTACAACTTCCTAGAGACTCTTACTGCACAGGCTACACTTGTAACCGACGGTCTAACAAACCTACACCAGGCAAATCAATCACTATCTAAACAGGCATTGCAAGTTGAAGGTCTTGACATTATTCTGGAAGAAGCCGTTCCCTCGCTTTTGTCCAAGTCATCACGCGTAGCACATCGTGCAGAGTCTCTCACTTTTTGTCCTGCTGCTACCACAAGTTTTGACCTAGGTACGTTCCATATAGAGGAATGGTCCCCAGAAGAAGACCAAGAAGACATCGGTGGTGAAGGGGGGTGGGTGTATATCCCCGTGGGTGAAGGAACGACCTGCTTAAATCAGACAGATAAAATGAATGCACCTTGTGTACCTATGGAAGAACAAAGCAAAGGGGCTTCTGTCGAGACCTTGCCAGGAAGTAAGAAGGCTCCTTTGCGTTCTTTCTTTGCAGGTCTTTCCACAAGAATAAAACGCAGAACTAGATTTCGAGACCAGCTGCTACAGTGAGTCCGTAGTTCTCAGATGGCACTTGAATAGACCGACAGTCATGACAATATTGACTTCACAAATTGCACGTTAACAGAGCATGCGCAATACTTCCCGTCATAGAAAATTGACGAAATACGTTATAGGAGGGGGTGGAACTAAACGTTATTTTTACGAACAGTTGATATGTCAGGCAAAGTTAGCAGAGTTGGTCATGCTCTGTGAGGTGTAAGTGTGTCATCATCGACTCTTAATTTTGTATACTGAACAGGAGGTGCATAACTTATTAGAGAAAATACGTAAAATTTCAAAATACCATAACTTTCTTATTAAACATCCAACTGTTGTTCTTGTAGTTTGCTTGATTTTTTCTGAATATGCAAATCCACTTGCGTTAGAGTGGGCTTGACTTTTAAAACCTCGTTTAACTGTTCAGGGCCATACACAGTTCTGTTTTTTTCAAGCCAGTATTTCTAAGTGCTAGATTTCACGTTACCCTTGTAAAGTCGTCTATCATTAATAGGTGTAGGAAAGAAGAAGCTTAGGCTTACTTATATATTAAAGTGTTAGTTACGTTGCGACACATATTCTGTCATACCAATTCAACCACACTCCAGTGAGCTCACACACAATCCAACACGCATACACATGTACCCACAACTCCCTCCGACACATACATAGATAGCACATGCTGCCAAGCGGAATTAATATACTTTTTATGGAAAAAAATCTGTGTAACCGCGTTCAAGCGTGGACACACTCTCCCTTATAACACATGCATCCTGGAACGTCCATGTATGTTTATGACAATTCACTGGTAACCGGGGACATAATGTGTACATACAAATTTGGGGCCATTTTCTTAAGTAAAGCGCCATCTGCATTCAATTTGAGAGATTATAAAAACGGGAATTGTTCGGAAAAGTCTCCGGTGTGACGGACACACACTACCCCTTCACCCTCACACACACATGATAATAATAATAATAAAAACTATAGTGCAGCGACTATTATTGTGTTGCTCATCATGCTTAGTTTGCACGTCCCCACGTATCCTTCTAACGATTATCATTCTAACCAATTATTACGTGGTATAGTGTGAAAAATGTTCATCATTAATGGAAGTAATTTACTTAAATGGATTATCATGAAAATATCGCTCCCTGGGTAATAACGATGGAAATAATTGGACTTTTGTGAGGTGTACAAGCAAATTCAACAATCGGGCTACAAATTTTCAAGTAGTTTGCATTCGAGGTGTTTGATAACTGTCTGTGCTGGGCTATTGTACTTTGTTCCCTCTTATCGCGTCTGATTATAAATCTTGGAGTGAACCCGACACAAAAAGGAAATTGGATTTATTTAAAAAGCAGACGACGATAGCAGTACTCAAACGCATTTTAGATAATCGATCACGGTCACGTATGCGTTGAACATGTTGAACGCTTGGTTAAACATGTTGAGCGTAACGACTGTGCATTTGCTGTGACGTAATTATGAAATTGTCACGTGCGCTTGTGATTTGGAGCGCTTCTTATTTTGTAAATACATAATTTAATTGCCCATACTTTCGATCAGTATTGAATATCTTTTGTGATCATATCGTTTTTATTCTTCGGTTGAATACACGGTTACGCATATAGGCCTATACGTATACTTTTTGCATCACCAATCCTTTTATCAAAATTATCCTTAAGTTGTTCATGCAAAATTACATATGCCTTAATTGCTATGTTGTGTTTGTCTATGTTTGATGATTATAAAGACATGAATGTGGTTGAGACTTTTGGCTGCGACATGCAGTATTGAATAAACCTTTCAATAAATCGCAGAACGGTGAAGATTGATCAATACAAATAATTTGACGACATTATTTGTTTGTGCTCATTTATTTTGACCATGTAACATACGCTTCCACCAACATATTGGTTATTGTGACAAAACTTTTGAAAGTGCATTAGGCTTGTGATTTTGTTAAGTGTTGTAATTTTAGAGCTATTTCGATGAAATAATCTAACTGAATCTTGTCTTCTTCAATTCACTGGTACTTTTCTGATGAGGGTGGAAAAATGGCGACATTTTCCAAACGGTAGATCCTACACTTTTTTTACAAATGGGAGATACAGTTGTTAGTGCTCTGAATTCGAACTTATCTAACATAAGATATTTTGTCACCCCTTTATGTGTGAATGAACTTGTAAGGGCTATGAGAATGCTTTAATGATTGGACTGTTGTCATGTGTCCATTTTGTAAATATGGTTAATATAAAAATGTTCATTCATAATGAACAGAATAGGTGAAATTTCAGATACATATCATTAAAAAAATATATAAAAAAAGCAAGTTCTGGTTCGTTTTAATCAAAGCTCAATTTTGTTTACTGTTGTTTTCTGGATTGGGTTGTTACGAGTCATTGACTTTGTGACGAAGTGTTATACTGAAATAGAGCTTTTGACGCCACTTCAAAATGATGATTGATGAAGGTTTGTTTGGCCCTAGTCACACAAACCAATTCAACTACGACAGGAATCAATGGCTTCGTTCGTAATCCAAAGAAGTATCACGGTCACACCTACAATAAAAATACCGTCACTCGTTTTGCATTGGTTTCATTTGCTTGACTTCGGTATGATACAATCGTTTCGTTCGTTTTTGGAGTCGGTTGCGTTCGTGCATGTGAAACCGGTACACGAGAATGGTCAAGAGTCCGGCGCCGTGCCCCTTGAAACTCAATATCACATTTAATTGGAATCAATTGAATAGGCCTTAACACCTCACACATGGAGAAGCTAATTTACCGGTGAATATTTCAAATGAACTAAGAAGCTTTTCAGTTGTTTTAATTCTTTTATATAATATCCTCTTTTGGATTGAAAGGGAAGTGCTCTCCCGAAATAGAAAAAGATTTCTTGACAATATTTTGATATCTTCTGCTTTCTGTATGAATAATCAGTAAAATTAATGGCCCGTATTCTGAAGTCGGGTTTAACTTAAATTCAGGTTTAAAGTTGTGGTTTAAGTATGGGAAGCCAAAATTATCAAATTTCTTATTAAGTTGTATGTTTGTTATGTTTACTGTGCTCTTTCCTGATTCATCGATGGTGAAGACAAACATCTATTCATACTTCCTACACAATTATGAATGATTTGAGAGCCGAATGAGCTGAAAGTATGATATCTCTACTGTTAGTGATTGTGTAACAATTGGCTGTCCATACTTAAACCACAACTTTGAACCTGAGTTTAAGTTAAACCCGATTTCAGAATACGGGCCAATGGGTTGAAATATGCCCTCTTATATAACAGGATAATATTAATTGCTTTGTCTTGTCTTTGCCATCTCGAATAGTGCGATTCAACATAATGACATTTTATACATGAGGGAAGGGGAACATGGGATCATAGAGTGTTGTTGAGCTTGTCCTTCTTCCTTTTTTTAAATATTATCATTATTAATATTTTTATTATTCATTTATTTTTATTTATTCATTTTTTGTGAGTGAACTCTGACCTCGTTTTCAGAAAGTAATTGCCATTTTAGCGTGATATTCCAGAAAGGCCACTGTTGACAGATGAAATCTGTCAGGTAAATACACAGAAAATAGGTACTGTGTAAACATTGGAACTAATGTACAATTTACAATATACCGAGTCATTTCTATTTTGTAATTTACTGTAATTTACTTTGGCGAGATGAGGTGTTCATGAAAATATTCTCTTTACACATGAACACAAAAAGGGGGAGGTTGTGTTCCAGACCATTCTTAAAAAAGGTTCGTCTTTTTTTCTCTCTCCTGGGTGTTGAAAAATAAAACCCTATGGGGTAACTTCTTGCCCCCTTGTAACTCCCCATGAAGAAGCGAATATTCTCGGTAAATTAACCCCTCTAGTGTGGCTCAGGGGAGAGGACCAGATATGCAACTCTTGTAATTGATCTGGAGAACTAGAACTATAATTAAGAATGCCTATGGAAACTGGAACTACATTGTTTATGTAGCCCTGGAGTAAATGTTACACAGTTGGCGGAGACAGGACAGGAAAAGAACACCGAAAACTGGTCAGGAGTAGTGCTGCCTCATGTTTGATTTGTTGTAGACCTAACTTTATAATGAAGCCCTTGCCACCAAAACAATCAACATTTTCTCATAAAGATCGATTGGGATTCTTGCGTGGATTTGAATTAGCTATATGTAGTTTCCATCAATTGCGCCATTTTCTGGCTATCATGATTCTGGGCAGCTTGAATTACAGTTGCGTGAGCCCTCTAGCGGCAAAACCAGGGGCATGGTTTCCCCAATGAAGCTCAGAAAACTAGAACAAAATTATCAGGGGACATTAGGATTGCCTCATTAAACTAACCACCCCATACAACACACCGGGGGGGGGGGGGAGTAGAGGGTAAGGGATATAGGCGAGGTAGGAACTCGAAATTGAGATTTTTTTTAAAGATAAAAACCGACTGATTAAAACTCACAAATATTTCTAAGAGAATGATTTTCATAGATCTCGATTGCCTATTAAGTCATATATTGTTTCAGTTTCAGCTTTATTTTTTTCAACAAAACAGTAGACAAAACCCATAAAAAAATACAGTTATAATAATTGAAATGTAATAAAGAAACATGTGACACAATATATGTGGAGCGTTGTGGCCCAGTGGATTAGTCTCCGGACTCTGAAACAGAGGTCGTGGGTTCGAATTCCAACCATGGCGTAATTTCCTTCAGCAAGATATTGATCCACAATGTGCTGCACTCAACCCAGGTGAGGTACATGGGAACCTGGCAGGAATTTATTCCTTGAAACGCAGCGCGCGTAACAGCTGCACTGCTAAAGCCAGGGTAATTATGCTGCATATACTGTAGAGCGCTTAGAGACTTCTGACAAAGTAAGTGTTAAGCGCTATATAAGTAAGCATAATTATAATAATTTATATATATATATATATATTTGAAACTTGATTTGGATCATTAAATATTTGAAGCTGAAATTAATATGCTGGAAATGGAAAGGTCCACTGTGAAGCTGTGCTTGTAAATCGTGGACCCCTTGTTAAATATTCAAATGATCTATTTTTTTATGTCAAACAGGTATAAATTTGTTTTGTAGATGTTGTTTATGTGACTCTCCTAGCCCCAAAAATGCGCACTTTCGCAAAAAGAAAATTTTTATAAGTTTCATGGCACATTTTGGTACACATCACACCAATCTGGAAAAATTGGAACTCAAGGTGGATTGATTACTGTTCACACATATTTTTTTACATGGTTGCAGCATTTTCGAATGGTCAGTGGTTTAAAGATTGTTTTTTATAAGTTATTGGCAGCTTGCCAGGATGTTCATACTAATTTCAGATATTCGATTTAAATCGTTACACTGATCCCAGAAATCCATATCAGTTTGATTAACCGTAGCCGCAAAAGCAGATTGCTCAAAGAAATCAGTCTCGCAGCATTGCAAAAGGTTTAGGATTTTAATATTTAGTGGGTACCATAGTTGGTTGGTACTTATAAATCTGAGAAGCACACTTGGTCATGGGGGCCATGGGTAGGTGATGTTGGGCAATAACACACAAGAGTGAAGATCTCGGCTAATTATTCCCTCGTACCTCATATTCGACGCCATTATATCAGAAGACGAATGTAAGAAAATGATTTTTCAAAATCATTCACAGAAATTCGTCACTTTCTTTGAACAAAAAATGTCGTAAAAACATCTATTTTTGACAGATTGTCGTCTTATTCACCCTTTGGGAGTTATCTTTAACACGAATGTGTTATTATTTCGTTGGTGTGATAGATATCGTTAATTGAGTCTTGAATAATTGATCTGAGCGTTCCCTTGATTCCATTTTACATCCATTCTGCGATTGTAAAGCACCCGTTTCATATTCTTCACCAAAGATTAGCAATCATTTTTCTTTCGGATATTATAAAATTCCACGCAATTAAAATTAAAAAAAAATCCTACCGGTCACGCGAAGACTTTTATTTGCCGATTGATGTCAATAATCTTTTGACGATTTCCATGGGAATGAATGTTAACCCTGTAATACATCACGTTACTGGTCCTAAGGAAAACCAACTTTAATCCACTTTAAGTAATGTTAGAAGTTCGATTTGGAATCTACTATAAGGTGATACAATTAATATACAACCAAGTGCAGTTCTGTATAAGCTTCTCTTGGAATTTTCGTATGCATACACCTATTTTTTTTATTTATTTACTTCTTTTTTTTTGGGGGGGGTATACCTTGCTACGAATATGAGCAAAAAACATTGATCAAGAATAATTGGGCTTCAGTTGTGATTTAAGAATGCTACCAAAAAATATTTTGGGATTGACCCTCTTTACTCTTAGGACTTCATTAAAAAAATGAATGAATAAATACAATAGAAAATAAACATAATTATCACGTCGAATGAAAATTCGAATAATTTTACCAAAAAATCATAACATTGGACACAAATAACAGATATAGGATTTTCCGAGACTCATAATCAACCTCACACACAGTCTTTACACACCCTCACCCCATATGTACACCTTCCAGTACGCTCACCGGTTCACACACACATTTAAACCCACATTCCACACTCACAAACTATCTGGCGTTGCACACAAACACAAATACATACACACACACCCGCACACACCAATAAGCGAGTTCCTATACATGTATACACTCTGAGCATTTGAAGATAAAGATAATTTGTACGGTATTACTAAGGAGGTATTGCCAAACTGACTTGTAACGCTAGGATAATTCCCTGACATAGCACCAATCAATTGTGAGTGTTCGAGTTTACTACGCGAAAGCTCTCTAAAACGCATCGATTCCTTTGAAAATGCAATTAAAATCATAATGAAGCTCTTGTCGTAAATTGATGGACTGGGACAGCGGATCGATCATCCGAAGATTTGCAGCGGAAGAAGAATTGCAAATTATTCGTTGTCTAGAGTCAAGAGATTCTGATGCTGTCCCGGTCTATCAACTTTCGACAAAAGCCTCTCAGTTCTCAATTGTGATTTGACTTGCATTTTCAAAGGAATTGGTGCTTTGAAGAGAATTTCCTCCTAGGAAATGCGTAAGGTCCGGAATTTGATATACCAAACATCGAACCTCATTGATTTTAGGACGCGGGTGAATAGAAAAGCTCGTCTTTCTTGGCATAATAGGTGGATGCGTAAAACGGAACGTCTTTACACAAAAAGCAGTATTGTTATCTCACAAGTTCACAATTAGGCTTGTCCAGGTCAAATCATAGGGTATTTGAGCAATACAACATTCTTCGAGCAAGGAAGGTTCTTGAACCGATCTAGATTTTCAGCTGTCCCCATTCTGTCCTGATAGTCTAGATAGTAATTTAATACCTTCTAAATCTTATAACTCTTGATGAACGAGCCTTGATGTCCTCTAACCAGGTCTGACATACTTCATTTCATAGGCAGCAAATCACTTGCATATAGGCATTTAATGTGATCAATAGAACCAGCGGAAAAAAAGGAATCCGCCATGTAGCACCTGCAAAACGACACGTCACCATGTTTAATCAGGAATAAAAGTACTCGCAAAGAGAGTGAAAGGAAGAAAGGGAATAGGAGGGGAAAGGGTTTGATAAGAAAGACAGGGACAGAGAAAGTGAGATAACAAGGATAGGACGATTGGGGTGATCGTGAGAGTCATGCTTTATCTGAGAGAGAGATCCAGAAAATATCAGCACTGCAATCGACTGATTATCATTAAACAATGCATCTTCTTTAAGATGCTCTTCCTGGCTTTTTAGAGGATAACGACTTGTGCGACGAAGAGACTAGTCTATTTTTACAAGCACCTGATTTTCATCAATGAGCAAATAACACGTGTGAGTGCCCCATGCACCGTTGTTACGAGTCAAGAATCTCTGTTCAATACGGCACAGATTTATGAAAAATGATAGCTGTTAGATGCTGTCATGTCCCGTTAGCGTGGTAATAACCATTGTCTTCGGTCCTTTGATGGAGGATTAGGATTCTCCTAATGCCATCAGCAAGCATCTAACAAGGTGGGGAGGACTGCGGCGCCTCCCCGGGAGGTATGTTTCACCTGCTCGCCGTCAAACAATCGGTCATACCAACCGTTCATTTAGAGACGTGGCAATTAGATTACAACTAACAAGACAGCTTACATGATCCTTTAATGTGACACGGCCTACATGGAACTCACACGCGCCGCTTATTACTTAGCCTAAATGTAATATTGAATCAATAGGGAATTTGATGTACCGACAAATGCGCACACGCTGTGTACATTTTCTTTCTTTGCTTAAGAGCATTCAGTCCATTTAAGTAAGCATTTATTCTTAACTAATCTGATAAAGGGCGACCTGTATACCTATTTTAATGCTACTTAGTTTCCAATACTCCTTTGGAGCTGTTTATCACCACATGCAGAGCTCAACAGCATCGTATTCGCAAAGACCCCCCCCAAAAAAAAAAAAAATATATATATATATATATATATATAATAATAATAAAAATAAATAAAAAAAAGAAATAAAATATTTATATATGCTTAGGATATTTTTATTCAGTTCCATGAACCACTGGTAAACAGATTAAACACATTGTATTCCAATAATGTGAAAAAATGCTCTCCAAACCTACTTTATGTTGATTTAGTACTTAAGATTTAGAGTGCATACAGCTTCCCGTATTTAAAGTAGTGCCAAGGTTTTGCGAGATTTTCGTGGTTATAAAGGTTGGAGGAGACTTTTTCCACGATGTACTTATAATGTATAAATGTACATATTTGACACAGTTTCGTTCAGTGGTTTCACAAAGTAATGGAAAGTGCATGACATCCATTTGTTGTCCCTATTTATTTTATTCCATAAGTTCAGGAAATCAAGATTTTCGTTGTTTTTTTCTTGTTTCTTTGTCTCTTTTTACCTTTTAACATCAATTATGGATTCCCTTAGGACTGGGCATCTACCGCCTTCTTTCTCTTCCCATATGTTAATCCCTATTTTGACAAACACAATGGCCCGTATTCTGAAGTCAGGTTTAACTTAGACCACGGTCTATCTCTGTGCTAAAATCATGGGAGCCAAAATAAAAAAAAAAATATTTATATTGTATATTTCTTATGTTTACTCTTTCGTTTCCTTTTGCATTCATAATGAATAAAAATGCTTCAATTATCATTCCAAGACAATTATGAACAACTTGAGTGTAAAATTAATTAATAAAGTGGATTTGTACAGTCAGAGATTTGTACCCCAATTGGCTATCCATAGTTAAACCACAACTTAAAACCAGGGTTTAATTTAAACCCGCGTTCGGAATACGGACCAATAGGTCTGTTGCATAAAATTTTGCAAAAAAAAATATATTTTATGCAACAGGCTTCTGGGGCCCCAAGGGTTGCATTTGAACGCAAGTAAAAAAAATCAAGTAAATTGATATGACATTGATATTACTATTAACTGTTGGGCATCCTTTAAAGACAACCCGAAAAATCAAATACAATTCCCAATGAGAGCTTTTAATTGGGTGAATATGAATTACAGCGATGCCGAGTACGCCGAAGCACATATACTGTGAACTACGTTTAAAAGCAGTAAATGGCGAATCTTAAACCGAGAGACATTTATCATTAATGTAGCTCCAACAGATGGATTTTCGTGCCATGGTTCGGAGTTTAGGGATAATAGATTTAGTAGATCTAAAGTGTGAAAAGGAGTGACCACCAGGTCATTGCAATTTGTTCTGTCACTATTCTTTAATGATTGACCATGAGAAGTGTCATTTGTCAGGGAACTTCCCTTCCTTGTAGAGTCAATTTGGAAGTCGAATAATTCATTCTTATTTTTTAAATCTCTGAAAGGAGAAAAATAGATGAATGAGAAGCTGAGGAGTGATCTACTTTAAAAAAACGTAATGGCGGGATTGAAACCTGAACTAAACGTCGGTGTGGAAAGAGAGCATGCGATTCAGGAGATTGGATATAAGAACAGTTCATAGTGCAAGGAAGATAGGAAGCAAAATGCTTAATTGTCTTACCTAAAGCTTGCTCAAAAGGTATAAGATGTCACTTGCCACACTTTGAACGCCGGTGCCTTAACCACTAGACCACAGAGACGGGTTAGTGGCTAGGGCGACCCCGATCCGATTGACCGACATATTTTCGACACTGTACCAATTACATGTTGTACATGTATAACTTCACACATCTATTTATATAAACTCCTCAAAAAAAGTTTGGAAATATGACTTTGATCAATTATCCCTCCTCGGTTTTAGTGAACATCAATGTGTAATTAACAATGAATAGAACAGTAAATTTTCTTTAGAATGATACCCTACATGATATGATTATTCGATTTGATTTGATTAATTGTTTTCTTCTGCATCCATGATACGCTACATGATATGATTATGGTACACATGGAAGTGTAGTGCCTTGAAATGTGGGGCAAAGTCAACATTCAAAAGTTGCAAAATTACACAATATTGAAAGTCAGTGTTCTTTTTTTAGGTGGTGATAAGTGAGTTTCTCAGCGGGTTCTTTTGACTTTGATCGATAATCCCTCCTCGGTTTTAGTGAACATCAATGTGTAATTAATATTAATGAATAGAACATTCAAATTTCTTTAAAATGATACCTTATATGATATGATTATTTGATTTGATTTGATTTATCGTTTTCTTCTGCATCCATGGAACATCCGTATAATACATTTTCCATAACATGATAAACATAATATGTTAGCATTTTTGGCATGAATCATAAATAAAGTGTACTGAAAAAATAATTCCAGACAAAAATGATTAACTACCAAATTATTATATGATATTCACAATTTGCAGGAGGATTGTCATCATAAGCAGATTGCTTAAAAAAAATGACAATCCCAATTATGGTACACATGGAGATGCAGTGCATTAAAATGTGGGGCAAAGTCAAAATTCAAAAGTTGCAAAATGACACAATATTGAAAGTCACTGTTTTTTCAGTGGTGATGAGTGGGTTTCTTTTAATTATTTTCATGCACCTTAACATCAACATTAAAACATGGAATCAAACACACCTCTGCACAAGCAAACAAACAAATATGCATGGGTATTTCAAACCACGACTCAAACCATGCTATTATTATTTGTTTGGCGTCACCTGTGCCTGGGAGGCGAAAAACGAACTGAATCACTATGACCCGCAGGTCTCTCCTCCCGATATAACTGATTGGGGGGAATGCAGGTGGACCACTACACCGGGGTTTCCCCCTACTCTTATACGGATAGTGCAGTGGGTTCTTAACGTGCAAAGGAGGTGACTCTCCTCTACACGGGACCTCCATTTAACGTCCTATCCGAGGGACGGAGTGTTTTCCATTGTAACATAGCCTGCATCTATGAAACATGGGAGAGACGTTTACACACAACGCACTGGCTTCAGTCATCTGCCCGGGGTGGGCTCGAACCCACGATCTTTGGTTCGACGGGCAGAAGCGTTACCGACTGAGCCAACACCGATCTCACAGAACCATCACTTCAGAAGCAGGGGCTTGATTTGAATGGATTTTCATCTCTATTGCAGACAAAGGAATCATGTTCTGTATTGACCCTTTATGACTGTTTCTGCTCGTTTTGCAGCTTTTCAAATCAGACCTCATCTAACACTCTTGAATCCTGCTCTTTTCGTGATGGCATGATCATAACAAGCATGGTATCATTTTACACAAAATTGAATGATCCTTTTAATGATGTCAAATATGCAGTGTTTTAAATGAGGGGTTGGGAGAAATTAATGGCCAAACTCAGATATTCAAACTTTTTGACTCCTGAACAAACCGCTCAAAAAAAGTTTATATATATATATATATATATATGTAATATGGGTGTGTGTGCGTAACGGTGATGTGTATTTGGTAAGAGTATGTGATTGAGAAATCAAGCAAGGCAAGACAGTGTCATATGAAATGAATTTCGTGGTTTGAAGCGGAAGGGGCAATTTTCCGCACTGTTTTGCTATGTCAGAAGAGATATTAATTTTGTTTTGAAGAAATGGTACCTGTACTAAGTAATTGATCTTAAATGCTTTCCTATCAAATAATCCAACCAGTGCCAAGTAGGCAATAGGCATGTTTTGAAATAATACACATACACCCCCACCCCCACACATATATATATACATACACACACACACACACCATCACACACACACACATATATATATATATATATATATATATATATATATATATATATATATATATATATAGTAAAGAAATGGATGAAGAGAACAATGGTAGACGTAGCTTAAATCAAGGTTCCCCAGAGCTATCTACCCTTTGGAAAATTTGGTAATGCCGAAAAAATGTCTCTGCCGGGAATCGAACCCGGGCCCCCAGCTTTGAACGCCGGTGCCTTAACCACTAGACCACAGAGACAGGCTCGTGGCTAGGCCGACCGAGATCCGATTGACCGTCAGAAAGACAGATTTTCGACACTATACCAATTACCTTTGTCGGGTGAAGGTGGGTTTTGAACAATGACAAGCCGTCATGCCTCAGCTGGATCAAAGCTATTGCTTCGACACAGTACACGTATGTGAGAAAGTATACAAATGTGTGAAGCTATACATGTACAACAGCTTTGGCAGCTTTGGTCTAGTGGTTAAGGCACCGGCGTTCAAAGCTGGGGGCCCGGGTTCGATTCCCGGCAGAGACATTTTTTCGGCATTACCAAATTTTCCAAAGGGTAGATAGCTCTGGGGAACCTTGATTTAAGCTACGTCTACCATTGTTCTCTTCATCCATTTCTTTACAATATTTAAATAAAAGAGTTGCCAAAGCTGTTGTACATGTATAGCTTCACACATTTGTATACTTTCTCACATACGTGTACTGTGTCGAAGCAATAGCTTTGATCCAGCTGAGGCATGACGGCTTGTCATTGTTCAAAACCCACCTTCACCCGACAAAGGTAATTGGTATAGTGTCGAAAATCTGTCTTTCTGACGGTCAATCGGATCTCGGTCGGCCTAGCCACGAGCCTGTCTCTGTGGTCTAGTGGTTAAGGCACCGGCGTTCAAAGCTGGGGGCCCGGGTTCGATTCCCGGCAGAGACATTTTTTCGGCATTACCAAATTTTCCAAAGGGTAGATAGCTCTGGGGAACCTTGATTTAAGCTACGTCTACCATTGTTCTCTTCATCCATTTCTTTACAATATTTAAATAAAAGAGTTGCCAAAGCTGTTGTACATGTATAGCTTCACACATATATATATATATATATATATATATATACATATATACTCTGTCAGAATATAACTTTGACACTAAACTAAACATGACCAGCCGCAAAACAGTCATCTTAACATGCTAAATCGTAAAATCTCTTTGATTTTCTCCTAATAGTGTAAATTTGAGATTCGTTTCATGTCAATTATTCCTCACGCGTACGCGTTAGCTTCGTTGATTTGATATTTTTCTTGTTTTTTTGCATTTTTTCCCTGATAATTGATATCCAACATGTCCAAAGAAAGGTAAGAACATTGAGATGACGCTACATACTTAAAACACTTCATTAACACATTTATAAAAACTATTTCTGCATCGACAAATACTGTGATGTAAACGTCTCATATTACATGCATAGTAGCACATTCCTTGATCATCATTTTGATCAATATGTTTCGCTTTTACGTGGTTTCAGTGGATAACCTCTCTACCCTCCTTATTTACCACTTAACTGTTTCATTTCATGCTGTCTGAAATTCCCAGGTGTGTGTTTGTTTGGTTTTTGTTTTAATTAGATGGCCAAATAATGCGAACAATGCTATGGCAGTTCGGCTTACATATCCTAATATTAAAAAGAAATATATGCAAAATTGAAGACTGCAGAAACTTATTCCTGGAATAATTTTGCTGAATAAAAGTCCTGTCTGACATGAAAAGACTTGGTATCTTAAGTAGATAGTAACACATCGTTAAGTGGAATCCCACATGGAAACATGTTATGATTCATACGAGGAGTGCTCAATACGAGGAGCTCTTGTGTAGATTAAAAGTTCAGGTTACTCGAATAAATGTCTGTATGGTTCTTTACACCTTAGACAAATAATGATAATGTAAACTTCTTGAATACACTTTAAACATCAAACTATAGATACAGGCTCTTGTTATGGAGTCGAAAACACAAAAGAGAAAAAGATACGTGCCAACTTGCATCCCTCCCATTCCAACATCTTTGATGCAGCAATATATGATGTTTCATCGTTTGATTATGATAATACCAGACACATGCCATTTCGGGTGACTCTATTTTTGACTCAATAACAACATTTTTTTGTATCGTGTCTTTTTATTTATTTTCAAGGGAAGCGAAAGATTGATCGCTGTAATTTGTTTGAAAATGCCACACCGAATATGGGATGACAGCTCTTGTTACGATGTTCGGTTTATCATCTTTATAGTTCAATATAACGCATCAAATGTGATATCCTTATTATATATCAAAACAAATTACTAAAAATTTATGAATCTCGAAAACTGTCTTCATATTTGATCTTTGACGGGGATAATGCCCTCAAGAAAAAAAGTAGAGTCAGTCATTTGTCTTATAATCCAGATATTGTTTCGTCTTATACTTTCCCCACTTCCCTATCCCAATTCCCCCATCTCTTTTCCTCTCCTTCCATCTTTTTTTCATATCCACGCAATAATTATTTTGTTAAATATACTATTGCGAGTCTAATTTAGTCATATTAACTACCAAAATCTCATTTGGCGGGGGTATCTGAATTTCAAAAAGAAAATCACATGCCTAAAAAGTTCAATATCTGCTCTTTTATTTGAAACCTTAATCACAAAAAATGGTCAAGAAGTAAAAAAGTTATGTTCCCTCGAAACAATGCTTGTATTTCCATAATTTCATCAATTTCACAAGCCACTAAGTATGACTTAAAGCTTACCGTGACCTATATTCATGATCTTAGTTTCATCCAAACAACTCGAACCCACACGGAGGAATTCTGTGAGGTATATATAATCTGCCTTGCGTGGCATGCGTCTGAGACCCCTTGATCCCTTAAAAGACCCAATCCCGTCATTCTAGATCACTTTACGCACCTGCGTTTTAAAAAATCCAAGATTGAAGAACAAGTTTGTAACGAAATAGAGCCACTTGACCAGGACTTCTCAAAACGCACGCAACAGATAACAAGCAATTTGAAATATATCTTGATTGTTTACTGAACTCCACTGATTGCAATCCTGTTGATTTGACACGAGTTACTGAGATTTTTATTTTTATTTTTTTGGGGGGGTCATATATCAAAATGCTTTTTAATATATATTAAAAGTTCTTATATCCAAATAGTTTTCCATTGAATACAACAATAGTACAAGTATAGATATTTGTAAATCAACTTCTTCACCAAGTTTTCGAAGTGTGATTGCACTTTTGTCGATTGCCTTTGAGTCATATTAAATTATTAGAAAACAAACCAAATAAAAATCTATGTCAATATACATATGTCAACCTGGTGGATGTTTCATTAAGTTGTTTGCAAGATACGAGTGACTCTGTGCACGCAGAAGAAATGGAAGAAACTTTCACCTGTCATGAGAAAGTCACTTGGAACTTATTATTCCAAACTCCCTGCTAACATAGAAGTAAATCTCAAGGAATCCATTCATTATCAACTTCAACGTGTTTCAGCATATATTATGTTAAGCTGCTCATTTGGTTTGCAAGAGCCGTGGAAGAGCCGTGGTGTAGTGGTTCTGACTCTCGCCTTGTAAACAGAGGGTCGTGTGTTCGAATCCCGCCGCGGTCTAGCGTCCTTTGGCAAGGCGTTAATCCACACTTTGCCACTCTCGACCCAGGTGCTAAATGGGTACCCGGTAGGATGCGAAAGATATTGTATGTTTGATTTTGCCAGCGTCATAATGAGGCTGCGATGAATGCAAGGAATGCTCCCCAGGGAGTGGAAATTGTGCACTTTTCGTGCGGGATTGAAATGAATCCAATGACCGGGGTAATAATATGCTGTAACGCGCTTTGAGCCATTCTGGGAAAAGCGCTTTATAAAATTGGCTATTAAAGATACGCACTGATTTGTTATGATGTGATATGGCTGGAATGATGCAGATTGATATTATTCTGAAATAATCCTTTGTGCGTAACTCAAACAGGGTTTACAATTCGATTCACCTGCATGCTCTCTTTGCCTAATCACTATATTTTTATGGAGGAAATCAATATAAGGTTTTACAGAAGTTTTTTGTAGAAATGACATACTCTGTTGCTTCCTTGTCCTTTTTTAACCCTTCCCCGCACCCCCTTCTGTCCTATTCCCTTTTTCTTTTCTTCTTCTTATCATTATTCTCAGTCTTTTTTTCCTTTTTATTCACTGAATAAATCCATAGATGTATCGTGCCGTGTTATTTGGGTATAAAGAGATGTATCAATGAAGCAAAGTAAATTTATTTATCTTGCATTCATTTAAAAAGTAAAATTTATTTACATGATTATCTTACAATCATTAAAAAAAAGTCCATTGAATCGTAACTGTTCCTATTTTAAACTTCAATTTCATTTCCCATGCAAATTTCAAGCGGTGTGATAATATCCCACAAATGATTTGCTTTATTGACGTAATGAACCTGGTGGTCAAGTCGTGGACTGACCATGTTTTCAAGTCGTCAATTTTACCACAAGCCACAATTGATTATTCCTTGTTATGCATTGAAGAACAGTCGCCTAATTCGGTTAAAAAACACCAAGAAAAGCAAAAGAAAAAAAAACACCTATTTTATGAAGGTTTCTTTACTTCAAGACATGTCAGGACGTACGGGGAGCTAAGGGTGAACGGGAGAAAGAAATGGAAAAGCAGAGAGCAGATGGATGAATAGGGACTATATTAAAGTGTGGTGGAGATCGTGTGAAGAAGGAAAAGAAGTTGATGATGTAAATCATTTATAGAAATAGGAACTGTATAAGTGTGGGGTGTATAGGGATGAGAGTGGGTGTGTGGCTGTGTGTGTGTAATTTGTGTAACTATGCGGCCAAACCTGGGCCCAAGGTCACTAGGACTTCGGGCTCAAACGTTGGCACATCATATTCCATTCACTGGCAAGTTCAGGCATAACTTTGCGATCAGCTACATGGAACAGTCCTCTGGAATGCCCTGAAATGCCCTGGAAACAAAACAGGTCCTGTCAAAAAACACATTCACCTTGGGGTGATAGAATTACAAATTCATGTTTCTACTCAAAGTCATGACTGCCGAAAATGTCAGTCCCGGTATTCTCTTCTTTCTCCAATATCAAATCAGACTCGTAGAGGAAGATTACCATTCGAACATGACCGGGTAAACGATAAGGCCCACCTCCGTCTACTAAACTATTTCATTTAATTATACGTGCTTGGCTCTCCAAAGATTTTCCTTACAAAAAAAAAATCGATGTCTGGTAGCTTAGAGGGAGTCCATAGATATATTTCATGTATCACTTTATATTGTTTTCGTGCACTGATTTAGATTTTGCAATGTTTTGATTGCGCACTTATTTTTTTTTAATATTGGTAATCGTTAAATTGAAAATTCGTTCATACTTAAATTTAACATGAGTATATTAATCCCCTTTCAAGGGTCATTTCTAAATTAAACTGCGATTTCAGTCCTTAAAACTTGTAACGTGTCCAACTTAAAATGACAATATTTTTATGGATATTATTATCATTTCGCAAATAAAATGATATCAGTACAGCTTATCTTTAAAAATAAAAAAAGCAGACAAAGGAGCTCTGAAATGGCAACCAACCCTGTACATAAAAATTACAGTATCTTTATGAGAAAACAGCTGACAATTACTTAGAATTAATTATATTTTCTTAAACAAAGTCTCACTGTCATATATTACACTTGTTATATATTCAAACAAGAATTGTGAGAGAAATTGTATTCATTTATTTAGTTGTTTTTTTCTCTAGGAATATTCATAACCTATGTTTAAGAATATTCCTGAATGTCTTAGTAAGCTTTGCAAGGTTAGCATAATCAATAAGATAGAGCAATGATTGGTATTTGGGTATTTTTGTATCGGACAATAGAGACCCTGCGGTGAAAAGAACAAAAGGATTAGGGATTAGCTATGTTGTTTACATTGTTAATTTCACTGAGGTCATTCAAGGGTCTGCTAGAATTAAACTGCTCTAGAAAGAAAGAGAATGTTCTTTTGAAGACAATACTAGAAGCTTCCAGTTTCTTCAATGACTTATCATATCAGATCAGAACTCACACCAGATTTTATGTCAGAGCATAGTTTATTTCCAACTGGAATACAACATTTATCTTCTGTGGAATTATTTGCACACCATCAATGAACTGTTTGCAGCTATTTTGAGAGAGGAATTATCAGTTCTCATCGAGATCATCAACCTGTTCTAAAGACCATTTGTCATCCCATGGATTGCTGAAATTGACTGTTCATCATCATCATCATCAACTTCGTCTTCACGGACATTTGAACTCGTTACAGTGACTATTATTATTCATCGTGTTTCAACATCAATTTCATCATCGCCAGCATTTTGAACTTTAATTTAGGAATCTTTGCCAGCCAACCTGGACATTATTTGGATTCAATACTGGAATATACATTTGTGGAATAATCAGACCTTATTCTTCAAGATATGCAATATAACTTAGTATTTTGTTTTACCATTTTGTCATTTGTTTTATGTAAAAAAATAAAGGAGAAGATACCTCAATCACTAAAATTCTTTTGATCATTTGTTTAATTGTTTTTTACAGTATCGTAACACACTGAAGACTAGCAGCAATGTAGTTTTCGCCTTAAAATTGATTATACCCTAAAATTACTTTAAGTATAAACTATTTTCACGTTTACCTCGTTAAAGAAAGTTAAATCCGACATCACCACCATCTCTATTGGGCGACTCCTTTGTCTACGTTTGATGTAAAATTCTCATACCTTTATTTCTGGAAAATGTTAGTCAAGTATGTCAAACGTCGTAGCAAAGATAAATTTTGTTAAAATTAGGACACTAAATCTCACAGAAGTATAGATACCGTAGTTGTTGATATTAAATTCTACCCATAGGCGGCGGAAGCGGGGACGGGGGGACGGGTTCCCAAAAAAAAATTGAGGTGGGGGGATCGCCCCCCCACCTCAAATTTGGGGGTTGGTAACCTTTTTTTTTTGCTTGTCAATTTTGTTTCCTGCGTCCCCCCTAAATTCTGGTGGACCCTCCTTAAAATGTCTTATGTCCCCCCCTAAAATTTAGGTTGATGACCTTTTTTTTTCAAATTTTTGTACATATGTCCATCACAAAATTTCAAGTAAACCCCCCCTAATTTTTTGGGTTCCGCTGCCAATGATTCTACCCCTTCTCTGTGATTTTATTACCGGTATCATGACCTTCAAACACTTTAATTTGATAGATTTAACTAAAGTATATAATATTTTAGAAAGCTGTATACGATGATTGTATCTGGAATCTTCCTCCATCTCCATGCATGAGAAGTACTTTTATATCCACATACAACAAACAAAATGTGGACATTCTCTAGTTGTAGATCTTAACAAAGGAAAATTGTAGATAAAATTTGACAACGATTATGACAATTGTGAATGACAACAGCGACACCAATAAAGACAGATTTATCATCTTTACTTTAATTCCCTTTAAATTTTCAATCAATCTGAAGAAACTGAACTTGGACGCGAGAGTCATTGCCATATATAAACAAAGAAGCCGAAAAAACAGTGGAACGTTATTTATTTTAGGTATGTAACATGAACCGATGTGTGTTGAGATAAACCAGCGGGCAGTGTCCCTATGAGGTAGCAGCCGTTAGCAGCGTGAATGTTTATCAGACAACATTCGTGATGTCCTTTTTGCCTCTTCTTTTCTTTCTTGGGGAGAATTTACGACTTATTATGAATAATTTTCCTCTCGCTTGCGATCTTAGACGTACCATGGAGAGTCATATATTATTCCATTTGTTTTCCGCCCAGGATTGGGGTGGAAATGCTGTGGAAAACAGTTGGATATATTGGCAAAGATTGGCCCCTGGTCCGGCTTGAGTTATTTCAGATGAAATCATGGTTAGGGGCTTAGGACCATCCCTCGCCCCCCCCCCCGCTCTTCTTCTTTTTCCTTATCTCTGTCCCCTCCCTTTCCCTTTCTCTTTCACTACTTTCTAGCAATTTCCTCTCCCCTCTTTTCTTTATTCGTGCCTTTTTTCATCAAATCCATGTCAATCTTTGTTTATTTTAAATTATATTTATTGGGCATTATTCAAGAGTATACATGTATACCCTATATCGAACATGACACTGGGAAATGATATAGGAAGTCTGTGCGGTAAAGATGATGGAGAGAGAAGGGTACAGGTGGAAAGAAAGGGAATATGACTTACAGGGTGCATGACAAGAAAGAACAATATTGAAAGAAAGAAAGAAAGAGAGAGAGAAAGAAAAAAAGAGAGAGAGAGAAAAAAAGAATAAAAAGAAAGAAAGAAAGAAAGGAAGGAAGGAAGGAAGGAAGGAAGAAAGAAAGAAAGAAAGAAAGAAAGAAAAAGAGAGAAAGAAAGAAAGAATAAAAAAAAAAGAAAGAAAGGAAGGAAGGAGGGAAGAAAGAAAGAAAGAATAAAAAAGAAAGAAAGAAAAAAGGAAGGAAGGAAGAAAGAAAGAAAGAGAGATAGAAAAAAATATATAGATACCGGTGGGCAGATAGATAGGTGAAATCATTCCAGTATTATGAACGTGTCCACTTTATTTCATTTGTCAATTCTTCTGTGTGTTTAAATGTTTAAATGCCTACATGTATCTGATTATACCATCAGATATCATGATATCATGACTTATACAAATGATTATGTATTGAAATTTGCAAAATTATTACTGCAGTTTAGGCCTGATACCAAAATTTCTTTCCCAGGAAGACCATAGAGATTTCAAGTGCAGGCGGCCCTAAATGTAAATATGATCATGGTGGTGCTGAATTAAAAACGCATTTCCCATGTGATTGGATCGGTCCGAAAAATAAATATTTGTTTCAGATGACGTCGACATTGTTTTCATCCACTCTCATACGCGTCAAAGTCCAACCCTCATTAATTGAAAAAAGAAGGATTGTAGCTTTTGCTAAATGGAAAGTGATTGGATATTGATATAGTAATGCCGTCGGGAGTTTGTTTTCGATATCAAGCGATAATGAAAGGGAAATCGATATCAAAGTATGATGACACCTGTTTGTTGCTATGTCATAATTATGGCCGAACAAACAGAGGTGAGAGAAGATGATACCCCCGAAACGCTTCTGCTCCCTTGCCTTTTCAATTAAAACATCCAAAATGTCTCCATATTTACGTTAAACACCCCCCCCCCGCGCCGAAAATAAATCCTGTCTATATGGCCTCGCTAATGGCAGTAAAAGGAAAATAATATAGCTACATATTTAAAGATCATAAGATGTCATTTTGATGATATCAATCCAGCATGAAGAACAATACTGTCATGATTGCAATATATCAAATCGTCATTGCATAGTTTTAAACACTATAAACTACATAAATATAATTAATACTGCGATTATGAAAAGAAACAAGCACTTAAATAAATGGATGAAAGCATTGTAATGCATTTATAATATTAGCTGAGAAAAATGACTTCATAAATGAGTAAATAAACAAACCAATACATGTTATAGTAATTCTTATATCTAATAGTTTTTTACATGACATAAAAAGGGAAAAATTTCATTAATAAAAAATAAACAGAGTGGCTAATGAGCCAAATGAATTTAATAAGAATATTTGAAGAAAAAATGACTTAGTATGTGAAGTAACTTAATATGCTGTTATTCAAAGAATTTCTATGAAGTTGGCATCATGTTGAAAAGTGCAGTAAAATAATTTTTTAATTATTATTTGGAGATTTTAGGACAACACACTCCCCTACAAAAATAAATTAATGAATAGATATCAATAGGTATCGTCAAATCACCCCCTCCCCACCTGCATTCTACTTGTTGATGGTAATACCCAATACGCATTTAAAGAGGACTGACGTAAAGCCTATTCAACTGCAATCATTACATTGATGAAGAAACTGTTGCATAAATCATGAAAAGGTACTTCTTATCCGGATTTATCCTGGAGTGGTTCTGGAGTGATAATGGTTCTTTGCATTGGTAATTGCATGCTGAGGGCAGAGCTAGAATTGATCTTTTGCTTATTTCCGTCTTCCTCAATAACTAAATTTGATCTAATTGAAGGATACAATGAGGATTTCCTGAGATAGTTCATGCTACTTAGAGATTCTGCCATTGGGTGCGCTTGTAGCAAGGAAGCACTAAGTTAAGATTTTTAAAAGAAAAACTTGAATAAGTTACTACGTGGAAGAAATCTGCACTTGAGGGTTATTTCTTAAGGCAGTTGAGACGTGGTAACTTTGTAGAAGGGACTCAGCATATACTTTAAAAGGATCGTTTATTTATAGCAAATTTTTATTTCCAATCCGGATTGTCTTTTTAACGTAGCCATGACATACAACAGCTTCTAGAGAGGAGAAAATCGGAAGACAGGGCAACGACATTCTTTTCAGCATTGGTTTCATGAGAAATCATTTGTTTGCAATCGAGTTTTGTATATCATTTATTTAAAGGGGCCAGAAAAGAGAGAAATGAAAGAGATACGGAGAAAGGGAGAAGGAAAGATAAGAGAGAGAGAGAGAGAGAGAGGATGGAATGGAGAGAGAAAGGGGAGAAAGTACCGATAAATGGATCAACTTGAAACCTCAAATATGTCAAAGTATAGTCTTTAAATCAATAAACATGATATACATTTTTTCCATTGTTTGACCACATAATTTGTAAACGAAACTATGTTGCTGAATAATTTTGTGTTACTATAAGTCATTCTGAGAAAATATAAGGTATCGATAATAATATTCATCAACGATCTTTGTGTTTAACAAGATATGTTATACCTTTTCCGTTCTAATAAACCGAGCGCCTGGCAAAATAAAGCATGACTCGGCGACAAACCGAATCCATGATCTACTTACATTGTTCACTATATAGGCGCGTTAGGTGAGTTCTCTCCCTACCAATGAGCCGACATATCTGCATCTCACATGTATTGCATTACATCAATATGATTTACTGGATCCGAAGGACACTCGGAAATACGTATATGTATAAACGTTCGCATAAGATAACATGAGCACATTATTAACATGTCGAATATTAGCTTTTCAATTTTATCAGAGGTATTTTCTTTCAAAGTCTGGACATGATAACGTATCATCTGCTTCTAATCCGAAAGAGGCCAAGTTTTCATCTTTCTGTGGTACTTTCAAATGATAGGGAGAAATGCAATAGCTTGGAATTTAATTGCTAACCGAAGAAAGAAACGCGGCTGCAAAAAAATTGTGTCTCGTAACATTGCACTAATGGCTACCATTTCCTGTCGCTACTTACCTTGTTTCATCATCAAAGATGGCTTTATTTGCAGACAGTTATTTGTCAAAATGTTCCAGACATGGATGTATCGATTAGCGGTGAATGCCGCCATTTTAAATGACATCAATTTTTGCCCCAATCGCACCTACCACCCCGACTCCACATGCATGGCCAATACTGCATAATTAAAAATAACACAATCGTTTTAATAATACTATGTATGGTTGTTGGTGTGACATTGACTTGACAATTATTCTATTGGCGAGGTCACCATGGAAGATTCGATTGGCGACGTGCACCTACATGCATTTCTCCCATTCTTAAAGTCTTCCAAGAAAATCTGATTGGATCTATGTTTTTGGTATGAAAACAATTTCATGCTTATGTAAGATATTTCCCGCATTTTTTCCCCACAAAGTACTCCTGCTTGGATGTTCTGTTGACACGTTCACATCTTCATGAGATGACACTTTCTTGGAAAATGAACAATGCCAATATTTTAATCAATTAAAGGATTCATTGATTGATTTCCTCTCTCTCATTCTCTCTCTCCCATCCTCCCTCACTTACACGTATTTCATAGAACACGGAGGATCTATAAACACACGACATGCTACTACGCAGGACATACCTTTTTATTACTTATTGCAATCTTCATATTATTTCTACTTATTTCATTATTTTTCGGATGGGTGATGATGGCGCATGTATGATTTTGATACAGTAGCTATGGTACTGTTTAGCACAAGGTGGATCAAGCATCCCTCACAATAGATACATAGGAATGCACCGTCAATAGGTTGTGTAAAAATATAAATACTAGCTCTACTTTTATTTGGTTAAAAACAAATGAGTGTTTGTTCGGTAAAATATTAGGGTGAACGCATGTTCAACCGACAAATTTTCTCTCATCAAATTTAATGCAGCAACTGGCGTAAATCTTAATCAACGAGAATCTATGTTCCTTTATTTAATCAATATTGGGTAAATATTGTTAGTTTGCATGGTCGAATGGAAACAAGTTCTGTATATCCACCATGACAGGCTAAAATATCAGTGTACAATAATTGTATTAACTTTCATGCATTGTGTATAGCCTTGAAAGCACCGTCAAGGGGTACTGAACTGTGAAGGGGTACTGAGGTCGGTGACCTATCATCATAGATCCATATTTTTCATTGCAGAGTAGAAATACTTGGAAACACATATTGTTTGTAATCATATCATGCTTCAGCAAATATTTGTCGTACAAAATATTGTGAAGACAGCCGAAAAAATTATTCATCTTTCTTGCTGTGTAAGTAAACAGAAAACATTCATCCAGATTATGACTCGAGATCATACAGTTCAAATTGGAAGTTGCATATTGTCTTTAAAGACAGTGAAGAATTTAGGAGGATACTGGGAACAGTCACTTGTGTGAACATTTGTCAACAGTGTTGAAAGATGCGATTGTTACGGCTATCAAAGGGAATCGATTAAACCCCCGGGTGTGATAGAAATATTTTGGTGCCTCTGAATGATGCGAAAAGAGCCAAGTGTGGAAAGAGAAACTTCAAAAACTTTGCAAGAGCCGTTTCACGAAACAAGATTTTGAGGTTATCATGTTTGTGGAACATGTTTTCAGCGATACCAATTAAAGATCAGACGGCTAATGATAAAATTGATTTGAATTTATTGAGATTACGGAAATAAATGATCAGTTTTCAATCATACCAATTACAATGTGATTGAATCTAGAGGACCTCAAGTACAGATTCCAGTTCCTGGTTTTTTTTGGAAGAATGTTGAAGTATTTATGCTGCAGTTACATTTCCCCTACGGCGGCCGTGAGGCGAGTCGAAAACAGCCGTTTTATTCATTTGCATCCAAAACCACTAAATATGTAGCTGGTATACCAACAAATATTAAAACGGCTGTTGTTGATTCGCCGTACGGCCGACAGAGGGGAAATGTGACTGCGTCATGAATGAAAACTGTTTCCTCGCAGTCAGTCATGAAAACTAATCCTTTTCAGTCTTGAATTCACTGAAGAAGCCTACACCCGGGGCTATCAAAGGTCTCCATGTTCAATGGCCAAGAAATCGCTTAACTTTGGCCTCAGTGCACGCAGGGTCTATTATATGGAGCAAAGGGATCGAGCTCGTGCATTAGGCGCTATATACTCTCTGGAAACATTAATTGTCAAAAAACTAGAAAATGCGAACTGAAAAGAAGACAAATCATTAAAAACTGAATATCATGAAATCCAAGAAAACTATCAGCTTCAAAAACCTGTAATTCCAACGCACGGTGTCAGAAGTCAGAACGATGTGTGCTGTGTTTTCTTTTTACTCCTCATACCGCTGCATTATAGCATGAACATTGCAAGTTTCAAGTCAGTTTTGTTAAGACATACATAAACTATATCTATTTTTTTAACATGAAGCAATTGAATGATGCATGGCATCCGACGTACAAGTAATGTATCGATGAAACGTGGGGATTCTTATTAAATATATGAAATCTCATGATTTATAAATAACAGCTCTCTGAGTTTTGGCGTCCGTTTTAGAGGTGTAATAGGGCAGGTGTAGTAAGAAAGATGTTATGTATTTTTCCTCATATATCATTTGTTGCAAGAAGCAGACAATATTGGAGAGCTAAAAAGATTGCAAGTTAATTGCAGAGTAACCTCAGAATATTTCGTGAAACCACTCTCCGTCATCCACCACTATATGTTCCATTCCATTGGAAAGAATTCCAGATGGAATTGTGCAAATTCCGAAGTAAAATGCGAGCTGTCTCTGGCGACTCTTTAAGAGAATTGAGTCCGCCAGAATGCTCTATGAAAATCCTGAACAATATTGTGCAGTTGCCGGGCCATGACGATTTACACTATCATCTTGATTCATGTTTCAATCAGAGTTGAACGGGTGTCTTCATTTCCGTCTAAATGTATACATCAGTTAAAATTTTTAACAAAATACAGTAGGTTATTGTTCAAACAAGGAATCACCATATTATCAATGAAGTGATTTAATTTTCCGGATAGGTAGGTCAAAAGAAAGTAATGGCTGAACACTTCCGATATTTGCATACGGAAGTAGATTTGAGTTCTTTAACATTTCCAACAACATGAACAAGAAAGATTAGGATTCATCAGGGAATTGGTAGGCCTATTTGACAAATTAATGTAACTGGAGAAAAAAAAAGAAATCAAGGGAAAACGGGAAAAGGAAAAAGAAGTATAAAAAGAACAAGTTTGGGCATTATAACTGTATATGCCTAAAATACCTCTAGTATTCAGAAACTAAAACGTCATATTACCTTGCCTTGCCCATCCATCTTATCAAAATATTATAGCACTGTACTTGGACCAATTTAACATTAACTTTGTAAATTGGATTTTATATCTCGTTGCATTAAAATAGGACATATTTACCCTATCACTGATATTTCCCTTTTGGTGTTAGGGCAGAGAGAGAAAGGGAAAGAGGGAGGGAGAGAGAGAGAGAGAGAGAGAGAGAGGGGGAGATAAAGGGGGATAACATCGTTTGGCTACTATCCATCTTTGTAGGGAAAACGGATAAGGCTATATCATATTGTTAATACATTTTTTACCCCTCTGCAAAATGAAAGCATTCTTAAATGTTTCAATTTCTTTTTTTTTAACACGAGGTGTGTCACTGTCACGATTTATAGGGTTTGACAAATGAAAGTGGCATAGGAAAAAGAAGACAAATAAAGACAAAGGATGAGTTTTGACGATTGTGTGCTAGGTCGCGTTACCACCCTAATCTTTTAGTAATGGAAAATATGAAGGCATATTTCAAAGGTCTCCTTCGCCCTTATCAAACTACCCTACTGACAACACTTGTTTACTACGTGATAATTGTACAGATGAAGTTACAAAGAACTTTATATTATTATCACCGATTTGGGAATACATTCATGGATACGACGACAATTGAAAATGAAATCTTACACTTCAAATAGATTTTCGAATATACAATTACTGCATTTTGTACGGATGTTGAGAAACGGAAAATGGTATTGAAATCCGTACTTTGAGGAAAATACTACATTATTTAAGTTATTGCAGAGTAGCAGTTCTCAAGAGAATTGATTGAATGTAAAATGGGATTTCACGCGGAAGAACATGATTGGACATTAATAATAAAACATCCGAGTGCTTGTTGCAAAGTAAGTCTTATGCGTGCTCCGTTTTATCCATCATTACGCACATGAACAACTTCATCCCATCTCTATTATATACTTGAAATCCATTATCATGGTTATGTTTTTAAAGAGTCTGACGCAGATGCACTTGTATTCTTAAGCCTCTTTATCGAATACTTGGTTTGGCTTTCAATAATTTTGCCACGGCTAGCCTGCTTTGAGGAAATAATGATGACTTTATCGTAATTATGAACCCCTTTATGCTGACCCTATAACATTTGTAATAAAAAATAGAGGGTAATTGAATAGAGGTCAAGATGAGATCATTATATTTTCAACATAGAACGATGACGGCATTACATGAGTCTTTTTAATGACATAATACCGATCCTTTTAATGCAACAACCTCCTTTATCATATTTCTTTTCTCATTCAACTTTCGATCACTAGAAAAATAGGAGATTTTCACTTTCTCAACCCACTCGCTTATACAGTCTAGATTACAAGGATTTAGAATTAATCTCGGTGGATTTTGGATTTGTTTTCATTTGTAAAACTCATTTTCAAATCTCAAAGGATTTAAATTCAATTCCCTAGAGCTCTAACAATAGGATTAAACCAAAGCCAGAATTCGATTGGTCCCAAAATACAATCCATCTGATTTTTTTTCTCTAAATTCCTGCCAATTTAGAGTGTATGGCGTCGCCACTAAGTGATAGCTTAATATCTTCCTTAGATCGTTATATATTTTTACTTCAATTACAAAAATGATATGAATCATTGTGGGCTTAAAGGGACGATAATGCCCACCGTGGACACTCATGAGCAAAATTCAAAATACGATGCGCATCACTATTTAAAACAATTATATCAAACAAGGAAAAATAGCACCTGTTCTTAATTATAAGTAATGTCGTAAAAAACCCGGACCAATGACCTATGTATTTAACGTATTATCTACCTATAAACATGCACATCCATTTTTACTCAAAAATTATCAGAGCGTACCTTTAAGACATATACTTTATTCATTTTCTGTTTCAATGTAATTAAATGAAAATAACTGTGATATATGCCTAAACGTTAATGTAGGTTCCATATTACCTTTTTTGAAACACTTTGTAATAGGCCTATATATATTTTCGTTTGCCTTTACTTTTTGTGTTCTTTAACTCGAGGCAAAAAAAATGGCGACCACTGGTAATTTTACTCTCTTCCGTTCTAATCAGAAATATTTAGAAATTCGATCGGCGATGAAATTCTATCTTAATAGGTATCAAATGAATATTATGTACGACGAGGGAGGAGGGGAAATACAGGTTTAGCACCTGAAAACACTCGTTTTGATGCGTGAGTGAATATGCCTTTGGCTACATGTTGAATGAACCTGAATGGTAGAGTCCTCATCAAATCGTTAGAGGAATAAACCAGAAATGGTTCAGAAGGATTCGGGGTCACAAAGTTTGTCTGAATATATATCCCAACCTACTCCCCCCCCCCTGCCCCAGGTCCCGTTCTCTCTCTCTTTGTCTATCTATCTGCCTTTATATCGATATATTTAATTATTTATCTGTTTATCTATCAATATCCCTCCCTCTCTATTAATCCTATTCCCAATTTCTCTCTCTTTCCCTCTCATTCTCTCCCTCTCTCGTAATCTATCTGACCCTCTATGTTTATTTTTTTTTTTTTCATTTTATTCTCTTAGTATTTTTTAGATGACAGAACACACCAAGTCGTCTACAGAGTATGAATATGCAAAGCATAAGCAAATTAATGAATTATAGTTCTATTCAAATTTCTTTTTAACAAAAGTAATTAGTGTTTGAATAATGGATGTAATCAATCAATTCTTAGGTCTTATCAAAAGAATAGTATATTTTCCTGATCACATATCAATCAGGAACGACAACAAACACTACGCTTTTCAATGTATTAATTATAGAGGCAACTGTACTATTTCTCAGATATAATAATGTTGGTAAAACTTCAAAGTGCTGAGAAACCCACCGTCACATACTCGACACATACCAACCGAAAATACTGCTTTGCAAAATATGTCACAGAGTATTGCCTTCCACTTGGGAAAAGAGTACGGTTTTGAGCGAGACACATTTCATGGAGGAAATGTTTCGAGGTATATTTCTCTGGGGAATGGACCGTTACATTTCTAAAATTCCATCTAATGACCCAGCGATTATTAAAATTCTTTTCTCTTTTTCTTTGAGCCAGACACATTGCATCGATACTCCGCCCCGCCCGCCTGTTTGGTTTCCAACATCTATGAATCAATTATAATTGTACGTGTATTAAGACTTTTCATGTATCTTCCTTACCTCTGGAAGGGGCTCGTCAGTATTTGGACAAATTAGAATGCTTTTATATTTCAGTTTGAAATTAATAGGCGATATATGAAAGCTTTGGATTTTCACAACATGAAAATGTCAAATTAAAGCACACATTTGCACATTTACAGAGTGTGAAAAATGAATCGCAGTAAGAAGAACAACGTATTTTATTTGACTGATATCCGATCGAAGAAATAACAAAAAGTGTGTGATTTCGTATGTTGATTTTGAGTCAATTATCATGATTAGTTTGTTAACTATTCATTACAACTGATTTACAGCAAGGGTTTTTGCAAATATACAAAGTTTTCAGTCAATTACGTTTCTAATGTGAGCTGAGGAAGAGAAGAGATCAACTAATAAGCACATCTTGTTGAGTGTGGATCCCTAGTTTCATATCTATTTTCCCCTATGAAAGTGATTGGATGGATAAAAATGAATTAATAAAATATTTTATGATTTAACAAATAAATAAATAAAGAAATAAAATCAAATTAGATTAAATAACTTATACAATACCTTGAAACGTTATGTTGATATTTTTCAGTGTAAACGACTCCCACTGAAACGGGTTTAGGCTAAGCCACACTCAGCCTGGTTGCTTTACCATTATCCAAACTATGTCGACATGAAGACTATACAAGAATAATATGTTGGTTAATGTCACAGCTCATCTCATAGCTGAAAAATAGGTTGAATAATGTGTTTCTATTTTGCGCACATGCGTACAAATTCCCATGTCACTTCGTTGCATGTTACACATCTCTTATATTTCAAACTTTGTTTTTACTTCGAAGACGCAATCACTATCCCTCAGTCAAGACAATGAAATGCTTGTCTATTTTAGGTGACTAAAAAAATGCTTTTTGGTGAATTGTTGGACCATTAAACAACATTATTTTGTGCATTGACTTTTTCCCTTCATTCTGTGGTCTCAGGATAATAAGTAACCTGATCGCAAATAAAAGAAATAAAAATATTTAGATTAAAAAAAATATCCATTGCAGAAAAACAAGTTTTAAAAAAATTTCATCGCAGAAACCACGTCATTTAAGGAGTTTGAACAGGTATCCTCCTACTTTGGTTCCTTGCTTTAAATTGATAATCTGGGCTGAAAATAATAATCATTTCAATAAAAAAGTAAACTTTATCGAGCACAATACTGAAAATTTCATCAAAATTTGATTCAAAGTTTAGCAGCATTTTCATAAAGACAGTTATATGCACGTTGTCATAAAAATTCATTAGGAGGCTGATGATGTCACATCCCCATTCTCCTTTCTCTTTTGAGAAATCATTATTATTTCATTTTTTCATGTGTGATAGACAGTGTCTCCCGTATGATAATAATATATAGCTTGCAGCAATGAATATCTAATGCGATGAATCAATCCTCAATAAAATATTATTTAGTTCTTGGGAGAAAAAAATAAACATAAATAAAATACAAAAGAACAAAATAACCACTTAAACATGTTGTATCTTTATCAATCCTTGTCAGATTTTGATCAAGTTTATATATTTTGTTATTTTTATTTAATTTGGAATTCCCCTTTAATTCAAGGGAATATAAAGTTTTGTTCTCGCTTGTTTAATTTGCGCCATTGTCACCCGAACATTTTGTCCTCTGATGGCAATAAGTATTGCAGTCACGGTGTCACCATCGGTCGTTACTCTATTCCCTGTTTAAAATTAGACGGCAACATTTATTGTGCATTAAGAAATAAAATGATATACAGGGGCAGGGGAACCAGGGGGACTGGTGGAGAGGGGGGGGCTTCAGCCCTCCCCACCCACTTTTTTTTCCAAAGCCGTGTACAAAAACGTAAAAATTGCCATACGATTGTAATTTTTATGCATTGTCAGCGCTCCCCCCCCCCACTTTCGTAACCGTTCCGCCGCCCCTAATAACTCATGAATAAAATCATATAAAAATAATCACAATCGGATAAAGTAGCCAATTCATAATTGGCAGCGCAGGCGGGATGCAGTTGCCTGAAATCATAAACCAGTATTTTCATTGTGATTAGTGTGTATGAATAAAGAGTAGGCCCTACACAAGAAGTTTCTCGTTTTTGTTCGTGTTTGATAATTCGTAAGCAGTTAAATGCTCAAAGGGATTTGAAATGTCCTTTACAAAATAAAGGCCACTCTGGCATAAAGCATTTGAATGTAATAAAATGTGCGTCAGATTCTTACAAAAATAGAATTGATATACAAATCCTATGAGATGACTGAGATGACATGATTGTGGCAATATAAAAGCTGTCCAATTCAGGTGAAGTTTGCTTTCATTTTATGTTGGACCTCTGTCATAATTGGTTGTTTTTAGAAAATTCTTGATGCAGACCACGGGACATTCAAAAAGATGCAATCAATAGGATCAACGGTAATCTCTCTTTGTTACTAAAATAACATAGGGTCTAAAAACTAGACATTTTCTGTCATGCGCGAATTTGGCAGGTGATTCAACATCGACAAAAGAATATGTTTTGGCATATCAAACTGGTTTGGAAAATTCAAATTAAGACTGATCAGAACATATTTGAATCGTGGGATTATTTACGATTGAAGACGACAAGACTTGGGAATGTCGTGGTTTTCGTCAAGCATGAGGCGATGACGTAGAACATCCAAACCTTGAAATTGAAGAGGCTTCCCGCAAATTATTACAGGTCGTTATCTCTCTCTCTCTTTCTCTTCCGTTATTATTTTTTTCTTCAATACTTCTGCGAAGGCTGTATATTTTCGTATTTTGTACTTTTTATCATATTCATGTTATATGATCTTAAAAGTAGTGATTTTGGTTTCCTTTAATATGACCAACCACATGGCGTATATACTATAGGAGTGACAGTTCTATACTTCATCTGAGGGGTCTGGTCTATGCACACTTGGGCTTATTTCCAGATGGAACAATTATGTGAAGTAATGTTATTAACAAGACTGCAAAAATAAAACTGCAATCTAACAAAAGACGCTATTAGGTCAATGTTAGTCACCTTTAATACCTTTAATTGTGTTTACTGATCAGAAAAGTTGTATCGTACATACATAAAAACTTTAAAATCATTAAAATGAAAGAAAGTAATTTTTGCTATCATTCCAATTCACTTTTTTTTAAGGCGCCCATTAATAATAATGATAATAATCCGCTTTTATACAGCGCTTTAGATATATACATCGGAACACAGTGGCGTACCGTGGGTCACGGCATTGGGGGGGGGGGCACCAGCAAAAATTTCGGGTCACTTAGGGTGCGCGCGAAGCGCGCTAAGTTGTCAGGTATACTGACCTAATGGAGATGTTTTAAGGACATGCAGTGCCATCAAACGGATATGTATCTCACTGATTAAATAATGCGAGCGCGAAGCGCTAGCTAAAATATTTTGATATTGAGGGCTAAAAATTGACATTATAAGCGAATTGTTTTGTAATCATGATACTTAACTGTCTCGCTAAACAAACAATGCGAGCGTGATTTATACAATTTTTTTGTACATACTGACCCTAAACAAGGAAATTTTAAGGATTATATTTTAGAATCCATTAAGAGTATAAATATCTCACCATAGTCATCTAATGCTATTGCCATCCTTTGCTGATTTTGTTAGAAGTACATCTAAACACAGCCATGAAGCACCTTTTGTAGTCATGTAATCATGAATATCATACGCAGCTTACTAATCAAATACTGCAAGCGCAAAAGCGCGAGCTGAAAATTTAGGAAATATAGACCTGAAGAGGGGCATTCTAAGGGTTGTTTGTAGGAATTCTCTAAGACCCTACGTATTTGACTAACCAAATGATGCGAGTGCGAAGCGCGAGCTGAAATTTTTGTATATATTGACCACAAACATGGACATTTTAAGGACTATAGTTACGAATCCATTACGTCAGAGTATACATATCTCACCATAGTCATCTAATGCGAGTGCCAAGCGCTTGCTGATTTTGTTAGAATTACATCTAAACACATGGAGCACTTTTTGAAGTCATTATAATCATGATTATTATACGCATCTCACTAATGAAATACTGCGAGCGCGAAGCGCGAGCTGAAAATCTAGGAAATTCAGACATGAAGAGGGGCATTCCAAGGCTTGTTTGTAGGAATTCACTAAGACCTCACGTATTTCACTAACTAAATGATGCGAGCGCGAAGCGCGAGCTAAAATTTTTTGATATTCAGATCAGAAAAATTGACATTTTAAGGACTGATTTTAGGAGTTCATGAAGAGCAGAAATCTCACCAATCAACTAATGCGAACGTAAGCACGGACAGGAAATGTTTGACATTAAGACCTTAAAAATAGGGCAATAACTTTCAGTAGTCATGAAAAAGAAGAATATATCACTACTTAAAACAATAATAACTCTAATTGCGAGGAAATATATAATTTTTTTTTTGTATATAGATTTGAAAACGGGAGGCTTTCGTACAGCAGGTCTATATATCTCGTTAAAAAGTCTATGCGAGCACCAGGAACAATGAAGACACAATTAAGCAAATAATGTTTCATAAAGTTGTGAAAAATGCTTCTTATGTTATATAACATAATATAATATAACACTATGATAAACAGCAATTTCTTCTTTCCCCCACTACGTTTCTCTTCCTTTTTCCCTCTTTTTCTCCTTTTCCCCGTTTTTTTTTGGCCAGCCGATGGGGGGGGCACGTGCCCCCCCCCCCCGTAGTTACGCCACTGTCGGAACAACTTGTCTAAGCTCTTTACAGATATATTATCACACCAGTTATCGGATTTAATCAGTCATTCCCGCACACAGTGTGTGCACATCCCCCACTCCCTGGGGATATTCCAGTCAGTCGCCGGTGAGGCGCACACAGTACTGAACAAGCTACAATGATTTCACATCCTACCGGGTACCCATTTAGCACCTGAGTCGAGAGTGGCAAAGTGTGATGGATTGAGGCCTTGCGAAAGGACGCCAGACGGCGGTGGGAATACACGACCCTCTGTGGGTCAGAACTACTATACCGCGGCTCTTCCATTCAGTCCAACTTTGCAAGTAAATCTTTTTTTTTTCATTGAAGGAAGTAAAAATCGATTTCTGACTTTTAATAGCGTAAGACTATTAATATTATGTATCATAATTGTAATTAATATTTTAATATAACTTTTGACATCTTAAAATCTTAAGAAATCATCAAAACTTCAATTCTTACTTTGATTTCATTCCTCTTGAATATACCTGAAAATAACTGAAAGCATATCCTAGAATTTAAACACTTTAACTCTTCTATTCGTAAAATGAAAGTTTGCATCCAAATGAGTTATTTGTCTTTGATATATTGTCAAATCTTTTGTGTCCTCTCTTAGAAAGAAATTCTTATCATTTTTTTAAACAAATCCATCCACATATCGTTAAAAGGTTACAATTCTTTTTTACCAAACAGTAACTGCTAAATACAATAATCACCAATGTCTACTGCTCATGTTCTTTTCTGTATTGTTTCTGCTATTACGCGTATCATACTCTACATGTACCTATCCCGACCACACACTTCTTCTTCTTCTGTACACTTACGCTATACAGTCACACCAAGAAACGTGTGTTCACAGCGAATTTGAAAGCGAATGGTGAACCTTTCTTGTGATAGGTGGATTTCTATTGGCGTTAGTTTAGCTCCCAAGAAAGGGTCATCAGTCATTCGTAAAGTAGCTCGTAATGTACATATGAACAGCTTTATTAAAAACACCAACCAGAGTTAAGCTATACCTTTTATCATTTCCTTTTCACTTTTATTTATTCCCCTATAATCCAAGTAAGTTTATACATGTATATATATATATATTTGTTTTCTTCTTTCGGTTGATCTTTATCGATTTTGAGAAAATGTACAACTTATTACTAAGCAATAAATGTTCTTGTTAAAATAAGACAGCTTTTTATAATGAGAGACCAGTATTATTCCCATCTTTAATCCATTTGCTGAAATAAAATCATGCCTTTTCTTACTTGAAAATGCATCGTTCCCTATTCAACTTTCCGAAAGCTGGTCAATTCACTCACTTTAGAACGTCTTTTCACTCGTTTGAATGTTAAGACTTTATATACGTAGCATACGACAAAGTGCCTTTTTCGGAATAGTATCCATATACGAAAGAAGTAAGATTGGACATATCGTCGATAGTAAATGGTTGCATTATTTTCTAATATTATTCAAGCGACATATTTGTTAAGTTTGTGAAACTAATGGTCTTAACTGATTACACTGACAACAGATATCCGAAATAAACTAGTTCGACAGTTGAAACCAAGTGCTATCGTCATGTTAATTTTTCGAAATGCATACACTCTACAAAATTATTGGGTAAAAATGTTCCATGAGGGTAATTATGTGTCCAACCAACATTGGGCATTTTCAGTGTGATGGAAATTTTGCACATTCTAAAGTAATTGCTGCTTATTTTCAACTTTACTAGACTATATACGCTTCCCGCATTGGGAAATATTGCCCCGAATTGGTTAGACACATAATTACCCTCGTGCTGGTTAAAATTCTACCTAATATTTTTCACAGTGTATATGATGCTCAACTCCTATCAACAAGATTGAGATTATGTATGTTCAACCATGGATTTTATTTTTTGTTCAATACACATGCAACCCAATATGTTATAACAACACAAGTACTCTCATTCCTCGGTCAAATGCAAATCCACGTTCGCGACGTTAGTCTTTATTTATCACGCCACTGTCCAGTGGCAGCAGTCTAGATGATGCCTCGTAAACACCATTACTTATAATTCTGACATCAATTAATTACTGAGAATTAGGAACTCGAGATCGGTCTCGAATGCTGATCCGTACTCGAGCCTTACGCTTCAGATTTGAAAAGAAAGATCGCACTGGACCTGAGTTCCTTTTCGGGCACGCGGACGTATCTGTTGTGCTAGGTATATCAGAAAGGTCAGGTGTGTCAGCGGACAATTTGTCTCGATTAAATTGTTCTCTTATGTCATCATCACTGTCGGGAAGGGACTTTGCTTCAGCCTCCGTGAAATTAGAGACAGAAGAATGGGATGAATGAAGATCTTCCACGTCTTTCTTTTCGGGAGTATCCTCTATCGTAAGAGCCATGCAGGTTGCTTCACAAATAGAATCTTCCAATTCCTCTTCAGGTTGACGATCCGTGACCTGAATTGTACCGAGATCGAAGGTACGATCAGCAGGACGAAAAACAAGGGACTCTGCATGAAGTACTACGTTCGATGCTTGAGTAAGAAGTGGTGAGAGGGATTCAGCTTTGAGACAGCTTTCAAGCTCATTGACTTGTGTTGTATGCTCCGCCACTGATTGGTCTGGTAAATGTAGACATCTTGCCCCCTCCTTTACAAGTGCGGCCATGACAGGTAGAGTTTCTAGAAAGTCACAAAAGCGCCCAATGATATCTTCAAACTCCCAACGGAACATGTTGTCATAAGTATTGCATTCTTCTAATAGTTCATTTCTCTTCCTTTGCATTTTTTCTACTGCAATGTCGTGAGCATTTCTTATTTGCTGTCGTAGTTGAGCCAAAACAGTTTCCACTGTTCGAATCTTCTCATTCACAGAAGATAAACGATTTTCAATATCGACGGATATTTCTTCTGTTTTTGGTAACAGGCGTTCTATTTTCTTTTTTTGTTTTTCTTCATACCTAGTCATCTCGATGACTTCATGGCCATCTTCTTTGTGTTCGACCTCCCGACATCTGCAGCAGATCCGAACGAGACATGTAGTACACACGAACTGCTGCAGCTCCTGTGGATGTTCAGGGCACGGGAATTTCTTTTTGACAACTCCCATCTCGATGTCATTTGCTTTCACAGTCTCATGGTATGCATTCCGCCTATATTTATTGTGGTGTTGCATACAGTCTTCGCAAAGGAACTCTGAACAGTTCTGGCAGTAGTACTCTGCAGCGTCTTCATCATCGCAAACCGTGCAAGCTTGAAGGGCCCCTTTTATACGCTCGGCCTTAGCATCTGCTCTTCTTTTGAAATCTTCGACAAGGGACTTGACAATAAGATTTGTTGGAAAGTTACTCACATCATTTCCCGGAACCCTTGCAACTTGGCGACACACTGGACAAGTTAACCAGGGATCAGCTTGCTGAGAAGAGTGATATTCGGTCAAACAACTTAAGCAAAAAGAATGTGAACAGGGCAGAAGTTTAGGATTGCAGAGTAGATCATGGCAGATGGGACATTCTAGACTATCTGATAGTTGCTTGGCTGAAGCCATCTGATCCTAGATAACAAATTAAAGACATAATATTGTCATTGCTAATTTTAGAAGTGTGTAATTTCAAAATCTATCAATCATAAAATTTGAATCCTACCTGTCCAGACATAATGTTCACCACAATGACATCATCATGAAATAGTATATAAATTATGTTCATGAGTGCAATGGACAAAATAATTCATGAGGTGAAAGATAAAATGATCCATTTCGGGACTTATATTAAGCTACTTCTAATTGCCCTCGAGCATATAGAGCATCGCCCTGATGCGCACAATCATAACAAAAATCCTATTCACCGTGGAGTACAAAAAAGAGAGAAGGTTGAAATATGATATTTTTAAAAAATTATGTCAAAATCTATCACAAAATTGGAATTTTGTAATAAAAATGTCAAAATTTTGCTCGCATTTTTATTTCTTGCCTTATACACCACATCGCCCTCTCAATTTTTTGTCTCATGACGCCATTGCCTGTTTCATGATATGACCGGGAAATTTTTGGCTCTTGCCCCCCCCCCCCCCCCCATCAGGCAACCGACTCCTGTTACGCCCCTGAAACCTCTACTATACTATTGAATGTGAATACAACCATTTTCATGACCACTAAACTTTCTTTTACGGAGCAAAGGAGATCCTGAAACAAAACACTTAAAACACAAATCATTATTGTTATGATATTATTTCTTTTAATTCACTTCATATAGATACAAGTGGTGTTTGCTATCCATTGTATCAAGCCATGGGGTGAAAATGGAGTATTCTCGATGCTTGTTTTCTGAACAGAGTCGGCGAAATGGAGGAGGGGCACTTTTTCCATTAAACGTTTACAAAACGTAAAAATGAACATCTGACTATTTTTTTTCTCTTGAATGGTCAGCTACACCCCCATCCCATCTGCTCGACCTTACCCACGGAATGAATATTGGCATGAGTTTCATGATACATTTCATAATCAAGAATCAAATGAATGAAAACTTTGTGGCCGTCAATATGCATCTGTGAATCGCATTGTGATGCCAGTAAGCCTATTATATTCATATATTAAAGAAATCAGATTCTTCCATGAATTGCAGTAGACCTACCTTAGAAAATGAGTCTATTTGAATGAAATAAAGGTAGAGATTTTACTTACACTATGTTATTTGATTTCAGCAAAGACTTTGGAGATTCCGTTCTTCTCTAGGTAACCCTGGGTGGACAACTGGAAATTCAGTACCCGGAAGGCAGTTCCCTTCACCATATTACACTAGTCTGTTGTGTTTTAATACTAGGCACAGCTTGCAACGATTGAGTTCCTCAATCTGTTGTCAGTACTTCACACAAAATTTCCCGATGTCACACCGGTTATAATCTAACATTATAAGGCAAATACCCATTCATTGTATAATTGTATTTAACTTCGAACTCTGAACTTATCCAGGTTCTTTGGAAATGGATTGGGGTAGAAAGAAAGAAAGAAAGAGAGAAAGAAAGAAAGAAAGAAAGAAAAAGAAAGAAAGGAAGAAAGAAAGAGAGAGAGAGAAAGAGAGGGAGAGGGAGAGAGAGAAATGGTTAAAGGCAAAGAAAGGGGGACTTGGCAGGCTTAAAATCGGTCTAGCACGACACGAAATTAACAGCCAGGGATGATCAAGCAACAAAACATTGATATGTTTTCCAAAATTCAAATACTTAGGTACAATAAATAATAAATTCACCCGGCGTGATGGAATGTCGGTCCATAGTGGCGAAAACCCATACAAAAATGCTTTATATCAGGAAACACATGATGATAAACCCATCCATAGAGGCTGCCGGGCTCACAATCAATTGGGCAAAACGAATTTTCAGAGTATATCTCTTTCAGAGACCTATTTTGAACAATGAACATTGATTTTTTCATGTTTTTTTTTCCTGCATTCTTTTTGTTATAAATCTATTGGAGAGAACTTTTTTCTCTTCAACTGTGATATTCGGTTTGGGGCATGCAGGAAGGAGAACATTCAGAGAGTATAACGTGTTGTAAAAGATAGCCAGTAAAAATCATAGGAAGCAAACAACACCTGTCAGAAGAATATAAAAAGACGAATTCTTAACCAGGCCAAGGCAAAGCATATCATGTCTAATGATAATCATAATCTTTAAGACCTGCATGAAATACTGACTTCAGCATTTTCATGACGACGGCTTCGCTCGATAAAGCGTCGGACAAGTCGGTATTACTTGCATGGACTATTTTACCATTTTGCTCATATTCGGTTGTAGTCTACGATGCACCTTCTTGCAAAGACACCGTAGCATCAAAATTTCGTAAATAAATGTGAATTGTTCTTGAGCTATCATTCCAATCTTACAAAAGCGTATTTCCATTCTTTCTTTCCGATATCTAGCGCCCTTTCTTCGTTATTTTTTGTTGTTTTTTTTCTTTAAAGGGGGATCCTCTACATATTTCCGTAATTTGATATATGATATCTTTACGACAAATCCTAAAATATTCAGCTCATTCCATGGTTGACAAAAATTCTCAGAGGGGTATAAACTTGGCTTTTATATCCTTATTTTTATTTTCCACCAGGGTCCCTTGCCTGTTATTTCCCTTTAAGCATCCATTCGGTACATAAGTGTCTGTCGGAATATCATTATCATCATAATCGTGATGATGATAATGAATAATAAATGAATATTGTTTTTCGTTTTACAAGAGTTTGCAATCACTCATCATTTTCAGCAGAACATTAGGGCTTTTTTTAATTTTGCAACTTGATCCTCAACATCAATGAGCATTATTTATATAAATACACCCTCATTTATAAACACGATATTGCTTATCATTTTACTGGATAAAATAACCTTCAATATAGAAGCGATTTTGCATCAGTACAATTTCATTATCGCATTTAATATGTTGATTAAGTAATATCAATAACGTGGTAGATAACATAACGTATCAAATGATCTTGTGGACCTGACTATGATTTTCATCATTACCTATACCTAGACATGATAGTAAAAACATGAATTCGATACACCATTTATGTAACAGCAGCAATGACACTGATGACGTCTCGGATAAAGAAAATACCTACGACTATCATGCTGATTTGAATTGATACACATACATGGACAAGCAAATTGTTAATTTACCAAAACCTGATGTAAACAACATTTTCTTTTTATTTTGTATTTTATGCATTTATCCGTAATATTTGTAACCTTGGTAGTACATGCAAATGCGAGAACAAATGCTGTCAACAGAAATTATCGACTACTCAAACCATGGGGCTAATAACCGATGCTCTAACCTTTATTCTTTCACTTAGTCTTCATCAACTTGCGGGAAAAGGGAATGTTATTCCTAAGTATTTAATATTCTAGTAATTATAAGGTAACTTTACAAAAACAATAATAGATCGACATTAATTCCCATTGTTATACGCTCTCTGAAAAAGTTTACCCGATATTGGGTAAAGTAGGAATATGTATGCTTGCTGGGTAAAATGATACCAGATACCTGGTAAATTTTACGCAATGTTGCGTTGAAAATTACCCTATAAACTCGCAATTTGCCCAATATGGGGGGAATTACAGAGCAAACATGCTTGTTCCCTTTCTACCATATCAAATATACTCCATCTTTTTTGGACTGAATGTATCGATTCGCTGAGTTGAAAGAAAGGCGTTGTCCTTTATTCAACTTTCCGAAAGATGGTAAATTTACTCACTTTCGAAGGTCATTACATGCACTCGTTTGAATGCTAAGAATTTACATAGCATGGGGGAAGGCGGGGTAAGTTGTGACACTTTTTGTTTTTTGCATGTTAGAATTGATATGATTATAGAAATAAGTACCTGACCTTAAAATCAAATTCTTCTGAAATACTGTCACCTTTGAAAAAAAAGTCAAATGGCTCAACTTGCCCCATCTGTGGGGTAAATTTAGCCACCTTCTGGGGTAAGTTGAGTTACAAAAAAACTATGTACGAAATGTATGGGGAAGAACAAGCATGTCTTTTTTATTAAGTCTTTTTAACCCGCTAATTCTCTATAAATAGCAATATCCTTTTAAAGGAAAAGAACAGTGATGTAAATTTGCTCCTTTCTGCCTACATATCGATTGCCTTTTATAGTTTGTTTTTATATACATTACCATAACAATTACCATGGCTCAACTTGCCCCATGTTCGTTTGCTCAACTTATCCTAACTTAATGCAATAATTTCGCATCCACACATTTCTTATGCATCCATCATGTAAAAAACTTCGACAAGGATGAAGATCCATACCTTGACTAACAATGTTGTTCTTATGTCAAGACATGTGCGTGTAAAAAGCACTTATCTATTTTACACCCTTTTTTTTTTGCTGAAATTTGTATTTTTCCCTCTACAAATGAACTTTTTTTGTTTCAAAGTTGAAAACAATATGGTGGGGTTAGGGGTTATGCATTGGGTCATCAATATATGACACCACCACAATGAGTGAATCATTCATTATTGACCTGGTGCTGGTGGCTCAACTTGCCCCTATGCTCAACTTATCCCGCCTTCCCCTACGGCAAAGTAGCAAAATGTCTGTTTTCGGAATAGTATCCAGACACGAATGGAGAAGGATTGAACATTTATTACCGAGGGGTGCGTGTTTATTATATTCCAAGATTATCCATCAGACATATTTCATATTAATTAAGTTTGCGAAACCAACGGTCTCAACTGATAACGTCAATATATATCAAGGGTAAATTAGTTCGACAGTTGGAATCAAGGGCGTCGGAAGTGGGGGGCAGGAGGAGCACTTGCCCCCCCCCATGATTTTTTTTTGGGGGGGGGGGCAAAACGAAACCGGGACTCGAAAGCAACTTAGAGATAATGTTTATACATGAAAAAATAAATCATCTGTGAAAGTGTCTACTTGGACCGACTCACATTATCCGAGATATGAATGAAAATGTAAATAAAGAATATAAAGAAAAATAAGCGTTACAGTTCTACTCTACTATAAAAATCTAAAGATATTTTCATAGCCCCGTATTTGCATCGATTCCTTTTCATTGGCATGATTGGCAGGCGTTTTGTCTGATACTATTTCAGCTCATATGATATAGCACTTTTGTATTTTAGATTCCAAAACTCCTTCCCACTATCTGTTACTAATCAGATCGAGAGGCAGCTATGTTCTCTGGTTCATCCCAGCTTTTGTTATTCATGGACGTTTGCGAAAAAAATAAAAAAATCCGGGCGTGGGTGGGGCTGCAAGACCTAAATTTTCGAAGAAACTTAAGAGCGAGGGGGTTGTGATTGGGAAGCATTTCCATTTTCTAAAATAAAATTGAAGGATTTCGTGCACACCTTTGGTGAATTTTGTTAATTTTGCCCTCTCGATCGGCGGTCCTCGGCTGCGCATGGTCATGTTTGTCATCTTTAAAATGCCTATATTACATGGGTTTGAAACAACTTTCGTTTGCCAGGCTTGTCATTTGCTGGAACTGCGACCCTGATCATGAAGAAACACCAGTCTGGGTCAGAAGGGAGGAAACAGAAGGAGCAAAAAGAACTCCAAGACTGTTTAATTCTCAAGATATTTATTTTTGAATGCTCTTAGAAACACAACGTTTATACTCCATTTTTACACAAAGTCCTTTCCGTGGGGGTCCGACACCCTCTCCCGCTTGATCGCTTAGATATCTCACGCTGTCAAAAATATTGTGCCCCCTTCGGGATTTTGCCCCCCTAAAACTGAAAGTGTTCCGGCGCGCCTGGTTGGAATCAAGTGTTTTAGCCATTGGCAACACAGTGGCGTAACTACGGGGGGCATGGGGGGCACGTGCCCCCTCAATCGGCTGGCAAAAAAAAAACGGGAGAAAAGGGAGAAAAAGAGGGAGAAGAAAGAAACGTAGTGGGAAAGAAGAATTTATTGTACATTATACATGTAATGTTATATTATATATGTTGTGTTATATTACATTAGAATTATTTTTTTCATAACTTCATGAAACATAATGTGCTCAGGACCTATTTGTTCATTATTCCTGGTACTAGCATTGTCTGTTTAACGAGATATACATGTACAATCATGTTGTACCAAAACGTCCTGTTTTCAAGTCAATATGCACCAAATATATATCATCGCTTTTCGAGTTATTATTGTTTTATGTAGTGACATATGCTTCTTTTCATGACTACTTAAAGTGATAGCCCCATTTTAAGGTCTGCATATAAAAATTCCTGATCGTGCTTACGTTCGAATTAGTGGATTGATGAGATATGTCTGCTCTTCATGAATTCCTGAAATCGGTCCTTAAAATGTATCTTTTTCTAATGTAAATATCAAAAATTTTCAGCTCGCGCTTCGCGCCCGCATCATTTGTTTAGTGAAAAACGTATGGTCATAGTAGATTCCTACAAACAAGCCTTAGAATGCCCCTCTTCAGATCTGAATTTCCTATATTTTCAGCTCGCACTTTGCGCTACTGAGATGCGTATGATAATCATGATTACTATGACTACAAAAAGCTCTTCATGTGTTTGAATGTGATTCTAACAAAATCAGCAATCGCTTGGCACTCGCATTGGATGACTATGGTGAGATATGTATACTTTTAATGGATTCAAAAAAAGAAATAGTCCTTAAAATAGCCCTGTTTGGGGTCAATATATACAAAATTTTCAGCTCGCGCTTCGCGCTCGCATCATTTTGTACGTGAAATACGTATGGTCTTCGTAAATTCCTTCAAACAAGCCTTAAAATGCTTCTCTTCAAGTCTGAATTTCCTAAATTTTTAGCTCGCGCTTCGCGCTCGCAATATTTAATTAGTGAGATGCGTATTTTAATATGATTTTATTTCATGTTTTCTAACAAAATCAGCAAGCGCTTGGCACTCAAATTAGATGAGTATGGTGAGATATGTATTCTCTTATTTGATTTTAAAAAATAGTCCTTAAACTGTCTCTGTTTGGGGTCAATAAATAGAAAAATTTCAGCTCGCGCTTCGCGCTCCCATTCTTTGTTTAGCGAGACAGATACGTATTTTTATTTTTCTAAATTGCTTATTATGACCCTTTTTAGGTATGAATATCAAAAATTTTCAGCTCGCGCTTCGCGCTCGCATCATTTGATCAGTGAGATACATTACATATCCGTTTAATGGCACAGTCCTTAAAATGTCTCTATATAAGGTCAATAGGCCTATACCTGGTAATTGAGCGCGCTTTGCACGCTCACTGAGCGACTAAAATTTTCTGCTGGTGTCCCCCCCCCCCCATGCCGTGACCCACGGTACGCCACTGTGGCAACACATAAGCAATAACAACGCTAGCACTCTCATTCCGCGACCACATGCAAATAATAGATTATCAACAATCGTGACATTGGTCTATCTTGATCCCGCCACTGGCCAGTGGCAGCAGTCTACATGATGTCTCGTTAACACCAACAATATGATACTGACACCTATTAATTATTGAAAATTAGGAACTCAAGATTGGTCTCCAGTGCTGGACCGTAATCGAGCCTTCAGATTTGCAAAAAAGGAACGCGTTGAACTTCTATTACTTTCCGGACGCGCGGACACATCTGATGTGTCAGATATACTGGTATCAGAAAGGTCAGACGTGCCAACGGACAATTTGTCTCGTTCCAACTGTTCAGTTATGCGGGTTACATCATGAAGATCACGAAGATAATAATCAAAGTCACTAGTGTCATCATCACTGTCTGGAAGGGACTTTGATTCGGGCTCCATGAAATTAGATACAGAAGAATGGGTTGAATGAAGATCTTTCATGTCTTTCTTTTCGGGAGTATCCTCTATTGTTGGAGCCATGCAGGTTGCTTCACAAACAGAATCCTCCAAATCCTTATCAAGCTGATGATCCTTGACCTGTACAGTACCAAGGTCAATGTTGTGATAAGCCGAACTAAAAAAAATCGACTCTGCTCGGAGTACTACGTTTGATGCCTGAGCAATAAGTGGTGAGAGGGCTTCAGCTCTGAGACTTCTCTCAAGCTCATTGACTCGTGTTGTATGCTCAGCCAGTGATTGGTCTGGTAGGTGTAGACTTCTTGCCCCCTCGTTTACAAGCGTGACATTTTCAGAAAGAGTCTCTATGAAGTCATAATAGCACCTAATGATATCTTCCAACTTCTGACAGAATTTCTTTTCATGCGTACTACATTCTTCGAATAATGCATTTCTCTTCCTTTGCAACATTTCTTCTGCGCTGTCGTAAGCATTTATAATTTCTTGTCGTCGTTGAGACATAACATTTTTCACTGTGCGAAGCTTCTCATTCACAGATGACAATTCATTTGGAATGTCAACAAATGTTTGCTCTATTTTCAGTAAAAGACATTCTATCTTCTCTTGCTGACTTTTTTCATACCCAGTCATCTCGATGACTTCATGTCCATCTTCCTTGTGTTCGACCTCCCGACATCTGCAGCAGATCCGAACCAGACACGTAGTACACACGAACTGCTGCAGCTCCTGTGGGTGTTCAGGGCATGTGAATTTCTTTTTGACAACTCCCGCCTCAATATCACTTACTTTCACCGTCTCATGGTATGCATTCCTCTTGTATCTATTGTGGTGTTGAAAGCAATCTTCACAAAGGAACTCCGTACAGTTCTGGCAGTAGTAGGTTGCAATGTCTTGATCATCACCATCACAAACCGTACAAATTTGAACGGCGATTCCTCCATCCCCTTTTGTACGCTCGGCCCTGGCATCTGATCTTCTTTTGAAATCTTCGACGAGGGACTTAACAATTAGATTTGTCGGAAAGTTACACACATCATTTCCAGGAACATTTGCATCTTGGCGACACACTGGACAAGTTAACCCGGAATCAGCTTGCTGAAAAGAGTGAAGTTCGGTCAAACAACTTGTGCAAAAAGAATGTGAACATGGCAGAAGTTTAGGATTGCAAAGTAGATCATGGCAGATGGGACATTCCAGACTATCTGATAGTTGTTTCGAGAAAGCCATCTTTTGCATCCAATTCTAGATATAAAAAAAATTAGATAATCGACGTCTCATTGTTAATAAAAAATTAATAATAAGTGTGTTACTTTCAGAAAATTGTTGAGAAATTTATGATGGCATCTACAGTGCGTCTCCAAATAATATATATCTTGTGGACCTCAGCAGTGTGTTCGTGAGAGTCAGAGTAAAGTGATAGTACCTGTAACAAGCAAGAGGGTAAGATATGGTAAGACTTGGTTAAAAGGGCATTCCTTTCTTTGGTCCTTTTACAAATTATAACCCCCCCCCTCCACTTCCATTTCCCAGGGTCCCTCTATGTCACTTCCTGGATTGTAGCCTATTCAATTTCATTGAATAATTACCATGAAATTGACTGATTATGATGATTTATGAAATAATTTATTGAAAAACTGAATGTTTGATTGATAATATTGCACATTGAATGAGTTGATTTATTTATAAATTGTTGATTAAATATTTGATAGGAAAAAGTTGATGCCCCAATTAAGAATTTATCATTAAATCACATTCTGCTCTGGACTTCACGCGTACATGACAATATCAATCAGTCTCTCAACAAGAGGGGAGGACGAGAGAGGGGGAGGGGGACTAAAAGTTTTGTTGACCCCTTATTCCATCAACCTACTTCTCCCACTCAAGTCATATCTCACCTATTATTCTCCCGACTCCCATGAACACATTGCTGAGATCCACGTGATAAAGTTGATATGCTGCACAAAAAGTGTAATTTGTGTTCACTCATGCATTAAAGTTCAATTTAATAATTTATGAAATTTACTTAAACTACCAAGACTAGTCACAATTGATCATTAATTTATCACAACGCCCTTCACTTTTCAAGTTCCAAAGGATTTACCTCTCAGAAACTGATATAAATTGGAAGGCTAATTCCGGCCCATCCTAATTTTCATACCCTTTGTTTCAGTGGGCAGTGCTCGCTCAGGCATGAAAAACTTTCCAACTTTTGGTGTCATTTGAAAGTTGACTTTATTGGCTTTCACATATGTAAGTATTTTCCCCAAAAGTGATATATTTTTTTTATTTGGCAGCCAGTGCAAAATGTATAGTTTTTTTGGAGGACGCACTGTATACCTCAGGTTTGTGTAGGCTATGTATGTACATGTATGTAGCTAACATAAATATGGGATAGATGTGAGAACTTTGGCAGTGTCATTTCTCTGTGCATGCTGCTAGTAATGCGGGTAAAATAACTTACCAAAGGGCCTCAGCGCACGGACTGGCTTTCGAACCCGGATTGCGAAACCACCTCTCTACCAACTAAACCATTGAACATTGAACAAAATAATCCATTTGCCATTCCAATTATTTGGTACATATTTGTTACGTAATAAGGTAAAATTCACTTTTGATACGTAATATCCCTTGGTATCTTTTTCATTGAAACTTGAGAAATACACAACCTCGAGAAAATGAAGTAAAACGTTTTACCATTATTTTTTTTTCCAAATTAACAATCACGTACCTAACCAAGACAGATTTATATTAAAAAATTACTTATAAATAAAGTAGTATAAAGGGGCTACCATACCATATTAAGGGATGTTTGCCGATCAACGGCGTTGAAAAATTAAAATTCGTTGTCCAAAAAGACATCGATGACAAAAAGTGCTGGAAAATGACAAATCCTATCGCCTTTTCTGAATGCGGTTGAGTATACTGTACGTCAATAGAAAAGAGAGCGACCCATATCCCCTTCCCCGATTACATTATTGGTAGAAGTTTTATAAACATCAGGGCCTAAACGACTCGACACTTGCGGTTATATGCCTGTATAATTAGTATGCACATGTATATGCATCATGGCCAGACTGATGCAGTTCTATCTATATGATCTACACTTACACTGATACAAATTACATATATCCCTGGCTGAATCTTAATATTTTAGCATAGAAGTCTAAACCAAATAAATATCAAATTTACTCACACAGTGTTAGAGAATATTGTAGTAAATATCGAAGACGATTTGTAGGCATGCCGGAAAGGACGACGATACCACCCGAACATTCAGTTCCCCTTGTCCTGTAATATTTTTTACCATATTTTGAAAGAACACGAGCAGTAATATAGTAAATTTATTGCGCTAGTGTTCCTCAATCTATATTGACGTTACTCCACACAAAAATCCCCGAGTTCTACCGGTTACACTCACTATTTACATTAATCTGTGACTTTGAACTCAATAACATCTTATTGTACGAAGATAATTATCAGTCATATGCAAAATACAACTATGCTAGTTTCATTCATTTTAACTATCTGTGTATTTTTGTAAGAACAACTTAATTGAGAACATTGAAAATTTGCTTTATCGGACTGCTCACCTTAAAGGTTTCTGCATGACGCCATTTTCTTGTGGACGACTCGGTCATTACTCACCTTTGCACGTAGAAAGTTTGGTTATAGGGGGGGGGGGGGGGTTGTTGCACCCACAAATGTAATAACGCCCACAAATGTAATAACACTTTATCTAAAGTTATAAACCTTATAATTGGTGGACCACTATCAATTGGCCATTCGCTTTTAGTCTGAAATGTATTCATTAAAAGGTTAAACGCTATCACACTGTAATAAGATGGAAAAGGGGCTTATGGAAGGTATGTTTCACAGAGGAACTGTTCGTCAAAAGACGCGAGGCTTACTATGATAATGTATTTGCCCCGTCAGGGGCGATTTTTTTTTTTTTGACAATGGAAATGACAATTTTCAGGCAGAAAACTGCCTTCGTTTACTATTGTCCTTAAATAATTTATCATTTTTCTACTTTCAGGGGGGCACATGGGGGGGCAAAATCTTGTTTTGCCCCCCCAAAATTTTATTTTGCCCCCCCCCCGCTTCCGGCGCCCTTGCATGTGAAGACTGTATAGCTTCGAATATTGTACTTTTATTATATTCATGATGTTAATATACGACCCTGGCATGAGTGATTTTTTTTTCATTTAGGGTAGTTTATTTACATTTCATATACAAGACTGCAAAAGAAATCAAAACTGCAATATGACGAAGACGGTATTAGTAGACACCTTTAATTGTATGTTTACTGATCATAAAAGTTGACTTGAGTTGCGTTTATTAACAACAGTAACATATTGGGATGCCACTCGTGTTCTAGGATAACTACCTGAACACACACACCTATTTTTTGGACCTCTAAACGAGAAATTTATTCATAATTCATCACACATGTCATAATAAACTGAACATCACAATACATTTAACATTTTCTCCGGCAATCTCTTCATCTGGCTTCTTCAATTCCTTGTTTGTAATTATTCTATTATCCATTTCTCTTACAGAAAGGTATTTCAAACTTAATTGAATCTCTTCTGTCTATACCATATCTATTTCTAATATGCAACATTTTATGTATACACCAAAAGGCGACTGTCATTGTTATATCTGTGTTTTTATCGGTATTGATTTTTAGTATTAAACAAAAAGTATTCACATAAATTTCGACGTTAAAAGTACACGTAACAACACTCCAAACATAAGAAAAGATCTGTTTGTTCAAATCACATTCGTGTATTAGGTCTTCTTTAACATGACAATGCGGACAATATTTATCGTCAGCAAAGCCCCCATTTAAAAAAGATTACTTTTTAACAAGTAATAAATTGAATAAAAGTTTAGAATTAAATTCTCGTAAACGAAGCTCAGCTATACATGTCAAGTTCCATTTAGACACGGAAAACCAATAAAAACCAGTCTGCAATATATTTTCCAAAAAGCTACAACATATATTCGTATAATTCGGTCTTAAACAAACCAGATTGTAAAACGGTTAATACTTATGTCACTCACTGCAACGAGCATTTCCCCAATAGAAAAAGCAGGCGTTTTAAAGAGAGTAATTAAAATCATTCGCTGTCTGTATATTTGTAAAAAAAAAACTCTTTTAACCACACTATTGGAATAGCTTTCTTTAACTTTGCATAATCAAATAACATATTGTGCTTGCCTTTCTTTGTTGTAAGGCGAACTAGAATTTTTTTCCATAGAAACAAACTCTCCTTCCTAAAAAGATCATGTACATAAATAATCCCACTATTGAATCAATCTTCATAAAACAAAGACTTATTATTCCAAACAGTGTTCTTATTATGTCATGACACCTGTTTGTGAACATACATATTTTTAACATAATCGGTTTCACATGTGGTATTACTTTTTACATAACTCCATGCCGGCTCCATGCTTTTAAGATTTCCAGATAAAAATCAGGTAGTTGAACACTTCAGAAATCTAATAAATTGTAGTCATAATTACAGTCAACAGAAGATTTAAGCCACCGATACAATTATTAAAGTAATGAGACATATCTTTCCATGGACCTTCACTATCATCTAACAGTCTTCCAAGCCATCTTAAACGTAAACGGAGTATTTGTTTGGTGATATCAATCATTCGTAATCCTCCTTTACTTGGCTATTGTGTGAGTGTACATCTTTTCAACCTTAGAATTCAAAATGAAATTAAAAATTGATCTATTTAGTTTCTTGATATATATATGCGGGATCACATTCTGTCATAAGATGAATTACTCGACTCAAAGAAAGTGATTTTACAACGGTAATTCTTCCGAAAAAAGAGTTAGAGATCTGCTCCTCCAATTATTCAGGAGTTTCTGTTTTTTTTCCCAACATATTTTAATTGAGTAGTAGACCTCCGTGGATATAAAACATCATAAATATCTAAAAGGCTCTGTTGTCCAACACACTATTATAAGATTTCAAAAAGATATCCAAGTTCAAAACTGGGAATCTACTCAATGGTCGAGTTCAAGTCAGAACTTAAAAGTAGGGATACGAGCCTTCCGCTTATATTGTCCGACGAGATTTGAAAAGCGAGAACGAGCACCTGCCCTGTTAATATCCGGACACTCGGATGTCCGTCCGAGTTCTTCATTTAAAGAATGGCTTTTGTTTGTCGGAGTCGTATTGGTACTCAAGCTGGCCTGTAAATCATCTAGTTTCCTTTCTAGAGTTTCAAGATCAAGACGATCGTATGGACTTTCATAAGGAGCTTGACTGTCGGAAGGGGGCTTTGCTTGGGAGGTTATGTTGGTCGACGTAGAAGGATGTGAAACAAGGTCATCAAAGGCTTCCTTCTTAAAGATAGTATCCCCTTTCCTCGGAGCTATTGCCATCGCATTATTACTCTTTGGTTCTCCTTCCAGCCGATAGTCCTTGACGAGAACAGTACCAATGTTAAGATCAATGGCAGGAGCCGCCATACGGGAGGTCAAAGATTCTGCACGCTGTCGTATGTTTGATGACTGAGCGAGAAGTGAGGAAACGCCTTCATTCGTGAGAAAACTTTCAAGATCACCCCATCGTGCTGCATGATCAGTGAGTGATAGATCTGGTTGATAAAGTTTTCCCAGGCCATCGTTCACAAGCGAGGCCCTATCAGATACAGCTACTAGAAATGTATTAATGCATTCTTCTTTTTCTTGCAATTCCTGATAGAATTTGTTGCCATCGTTACTGCATTCATTGAGCAATTCATCTCTTCTCCTTCGCAATTGTTCTTCTGCAGTGTCGTAAGCAATTTCAATTTCGTGCTGTCGTTGAGAAATCATACTTTTTACATTTTGACCCGTCTCCTGCAATACAGACAAGTAATTATTGATATCAACACCTCTTTCATCAATTTTCGCCAACATAATTGCCATTTTCTCATGTTGATTCTCTTCGTACATGGCAATCGCGATGACTTCATGTCGATCTTCCTTGTGTTCGACCTCCCGGCACCTGCAGCAGATTCGAACCAGACATGTGGTACACACGAACTGCTGCAGTTCCTGTGGATGTTCAGGGCATGTGAATTTCTTTTTGACAACTCCCGCCATAATATCTATTACTTTCACAGTCTCATGGCATGCATTCCGCTTGTATCTATTGTGGTGTTGCAAGCAGTCTTCGCAAATGAACTCTGAACAGTTTTGGCAATAGTATGTTGCAATGTCTTGATCATCACCGTCACAAACCGTACAAGTTTGAATGGCGATTTCTCCATCCCCTTTTATGCGCTCGGCCTTAGCATCAGACCTTCTTTTGAAATCTTCGACGAGGGACTTGACAATAAGATTTGTTGGAAAGTTACTCACATCATTTCCAGGAACATTTGCATCTTGGCGACACACTGGACAAGTTAACGCGGAATCAGCTGGCTGAAAAGAGTGAAGTTCGGTCAAACAACTTGTGCAAAAAGAATGTGAACATGGCAGAAGTTTAGGATTGGAAAGTAGATCATGGCAGATGGGGCATTCTAGACTCTCTGATAGTTGTTTCGAGGAAGCCATCTTTTTCATCCGATTCTAGATATCAAAAGAGATAATCGACGTCTCATTGTTAATTAAAAATAAAACTAAAAATGTGCTACTTTCAGAAAATTTTTATTGAAATTATGATCGCATCTATACCTCATGTTTGTGTTGGCTATGCATGTAGCTAACATCATGAAATTAAAATAAATATGGGATAGATGTGAGAACTTTGGCAGTGTCATTTCTCTGTGCATGCTGCTAGTAATGCGGACAAATGACTTACCCAAGGGCCTCAGCACACGGACTGGCTTTCGAACCCGGATTATTAGACCACCTCTCTACCAACTAAACCTCCCAGATAAAAATAATCTACTTGCCATTCCAATTTCGGTACATTATTTGTTACATAATAAAGTAAAATTTACTCTTTGATATACAATATCCCTTGGTATCTTTTTCATTGAAACTTTAGAAATACACAACCTCGAGAAAATGAAGTAAAACGTTTCATCTTATTTTTCCCCCCAATTAACGATACCTAACCAAGACAGAATAAAAAAAATCCACTTTTTTATGAAGTAGTATAGAAGGCCTACCCTACCATATTAAGGGATGTTTGCCGATCAACGGCATTAAAAAAAAATTTCGTTGTCCAAAAAGACATCGATGACTCCATGTGCTGGAAAATGAAAAATCCTATCGCCTTTTCTGAATGCGGTTGAGTATACTGTACGTCGATAGAAAAGAGAGCGACCCATATCCCCTTCCCCAATTACATTATTGGTAGAATTTTTTTTAACATCAGGGCCCAAACGACTCGAGACTTGCGGTTATATGCCTGTATAATTGTTATGCATATGCATCATGTCCAGACTAATGTGGGCATATATAGTCGTGCACTGAAAGAATTGCACACATCCCCGGCTGAATCTTAATAACTTAGCATAGAAAATCAGTTTATATGAATCAAATAAATGTTAATTTTACTCACACAGTGTTAGAGAATATTGTAGAGGATATTGAAGACGAATTTGTAGGCATCCCGGAAAGGACGACGATACCACCCGAACATTCAGTTCCCCTTGTCCTGTAATAGTTTAACCATTTGAAAGAACAGGAACAGTAATATAATGAATTTATTGCCCCAGTGTTCCTATATCTATTGACTGTACTCGACACAAAAATCCCCGAATTCTACCGGCTACATGTTTCCTCACGTGGCAATCACTCACTATTTACATTAATCTGTTACTTTGAACTCTCTAATATCTTATTGTAAGTGTACGAATATAATAATTAGTCATTTGCAAAATACAACTATACCAGTTTCATTCATTTTAACAGCTTACTAGCTGTGTATTTCCGTTAGAACAACTAAATTGAGAACATTGCAAATTTGCTTTATCGGACTGCTCACCTTAAAGGTTTCTGCATGACGCCATTTTCTTGTGGACGACTCGGTGATTACGTACCTTTGCACCCAGAAAAGTTTGATTATCGGGGGGGGGGGGGAATTCCAGATATTTGTTAATGATTTGCGCAGAAAATGTCATTAGAAAAAGCTTAGTAGTTAGATAAAGAGAAACATATTGATTTAGACCATATTTAGTAATATCTTTGCTTCCATCATTCACGGCCATGTCTGCTTTATTGTGGAGGTGGCACCGTGGATGAGCGATTTAAGGCGCCTGAATACACATTTGAATGGCTGGGGTTCGATCCCCACTTCACCTACGCCCGTGAGCAAGGCGTTTAATCGACAGTGCTCTTTTATCCTACATGCAAATATATGAAAATGCATGTATACTTTCGTTGTCACTTCGTTGCATGTTACTCATATCTTATATATTTCAAAATTTTGTTACTTCGAAGACGCGATTACTATCTATCAGTGATAACAATGAAATGTCTGTCTATATATTTTAGGGGACTGTATGAGTGAATGATGTTTTTGACCGTCACACAGCATTATTTTGTGCACTAACGTTTTCTTTTCTAATGTGGAATCGGGAGCTTATGCTACCAGTTTTAGAATGCAGTCACGTTTGGTTGATACATGATTTATTTTTTCTTCTCAATTAACACTAAAATAAGAATAGATGCGAAATTGAATTTTGGAATACAGTGAATTATAAAAAGTTGAATAAAACCTAACTAAACAACATCGTATAACAAACAATCATAATTATAAAGAAAATAACAGGATTTCATGACCTTTTCTTTACCATTGGGTAAGCGCCGATTGAAATGCTTGTGTTAAAATGCGTGTTAGAATCTAACAAAATAGTATTGCTTACTTAATCCTTTCAATTACAAAATCATGATAATCTGATAGAGTTACCCAATTTTCGTTCATTGTGTGAGGTACCTCTGTCATACATAATTATTTTAGAAAATCATTTAGACAAGACCAAGGGTCGTTTAATTAAAGTCGCTTGTAACTAAAATAGCGTAGGGCCTGAAACATGACACTAGTGATCATGTCCTGCATTTTGGTAAATAACATATTGTACAAAATGAACATGGTTTGGAATATCAAAGATTCAAATTAAGACTGATCAGAACGTGTTATAAATCGTAGGATTATTTACAATTGAAGACGATAGGACAAGCCAACCTTGAAATTGAAGAGGCTTCCCAATGGCGTACCTATAGAATTTTCCAAGGGGGGGGGGCAAATTCGTCTGCAAAAAAAATTAACAAGCAAAAAACAGGGGTCTTCAAGTTCAAAGGAGCGGGCCACTTGTGGCTCGTCAGGGGGGATACATCCCTTGCATGGGTTGTGACTCGTCAGGGGGGGCAATCTGCCCCCCCCCCGTAGGTACGCTAATGGGCTTCCCGCAAATGATTCCAGGCCGTTATCCCTTTTCTCTTTATATTTGTTTTTCCATTATTTATTTTCAATACTCCTGTGAAGGCTGTATATCTCCGCATGTTGTAGTCTTATAATATTCATGATGTATTATGTGACCTTGGCATGAGTGATTTTTTTTAGGGGGGGGGTTCATTTTGGGCATGTATAAAGGATTGGCAGCTTTAAGCCACGTAAGATGTTTCATGTCTCAAAATGATTTGTCTAGTTTGCCAGAAAATGTAAGGTAACGTTTATTTACATTTCATATACAAGACTGCCAGAGAAATTAAAACTGCAATATGACGAAGACGTTATTAGGTCATTGCAAGCCCGAGTCACCTTTACTAATTAAATTAAGATCATTCGATACATTTCATTAATAGGGCCTAATGATCTGATTGAACAGGTAAAGTCTATAAGGTATTTAGGCATTGTGATAGATGAAAACCTGAAGTGGAAGGTATATCTAAGAGAATTATGTAAATTGATTGCCTATAATATCTACTCTTTAGGCAAGTTGAGTAAATTCCTGAGTTCACATGTACTAAATATCATGTATAAATGCATAATTCAACCCTGTGCAATTTGTTTGGGGCAACTGTCCAGCAGCCTACAAATTGCCCCTAAATAGATAGCAAAACAGAGCTGCTAGATAGTGTATCTGGAATTTATGACTATCAAATTGCGAGCAGGAATGCATTGATAAATCAACTCTCCTGGCAAACTATTGACCAACGTCGAGATTATTTTCTGGCTATTCTCATAGTATACTTAGCGTATTCATGACGAGTTGGACGTATACATAACGTATTAGTAACTTATATCGAACGCTTCGTTAACTTATAAGTAACGTATTCCAACGAATGCTTAGCGTATTGCTGGCGTACACAACTTATGCCCTACGATAGCCTAACTTACGCATAGCGCACGGCAGCGTATTGCTGACGAACACGTGTCGTAGCATATAAAAAGGCTGCCGCTCGACTATTCAAATCATAACTGCACGATACATCACCTATCAACACCACCGCCATGCCGAAGAAAACTCCTGTGAACCCCACCTTTATATACCAATTCCTATAAACATGATAAACGTTGTCAATACGCCATTATACGGTAGCTGTAAGTTATAAACACGTTCAGTAAGTTTTGTGGTCGTCCGGAGCACGTCTTCATACGTCAATATACGTTGGAGTTAAGTTACACATACGTTCAAAGCACGTTACTCATAGGTTAGAAGTAAGTTTTAGGGTACGCTGGACATTATCTCGACGTACATCGACTTATGAGTAACTTACGAGTAACGTGTGTCAACGTGTATCAACGATCGCGTAACTTGCCTACAACTTATGGCCCGCGTATGCGGGACGTATGAGCCATACGCTGGCATACGTCGAAAAATTTTGTGCTTGCACAAAAAAATTTTCGACGACCTCGCCGTATGACGACGTATACCAGCATGTTTTAGCGTACTCTTAACGTATGCAAAACTTACCCGTAACGTATTCGACGTACGCCAGCGTATTTGCCAAATTCCTCATACGTCGGGCATACGCTGTCTAAAACGCCAAGGTGTGACAGCGCCTTAAGTAACAAGAAATTGCCCACTTCATAATGTTAAACAGTCGTTAATGATCAATTCGATCTTCACACTTGCATTGATTTGTTTCTTGAGATACACGACTCGTTTTTTATCGGGGAAAATGTAAGGAAAATCCCCCACCCCCCGCATTGGGGAAAGCTGGATCAGCCCCGGGAGGTAAAGGAACTAATCGTGAACTACAAAGGGTTAACTCTTTTTTTTTATTCGGAACCTCCCTCATAGAACATCATGGCTTCGGACCTGATATGCACGAACACACAACACTCATAAACTTATGAGCATCCCTCTCGCAACATACACACATACAGGCCTACTGTTCGATGGATACGACTTTAAATGCATTCCATTTTTAAATTTCACATGAATTATGATATAAAAAAAGAATACCGAATGTTAAGCTGTTATCATACATATTTTTATGAACTTTATAATTACCTATACAGTATACATGATGATTAAACAAAGATCCGATACATCCTTCATGAAACAGCAGCAGTGACCATGATGACGTCTCGAAAAATAAAATACCTACTGATATCAAGATGATATGAATTTATACAGATAAACGGAAAACAAATTGTTAATTTACCAAAAACAGATGTTAATAAGAGAATTCGTTGATTTTATGCATTTATATGTAATGTTTATAACCGTTGTGGTACATGCATATCCGAGAAATAATGCTGTCGACTACTTTCACCTTTATTCATTCATTTAATCTTTATAAAAATGTATATTTTACTCCGAAGCAATTATTAACGTTTTTCTTAATATATTTTTATTTTATTTACTAAGTTTGCGAAAACAATGTCTCAACTGATATCCGAGGTAAACAAGTTCGACAGTTGAAACCAAATTGGAACCAAGTGTCATAGCCATGTCTAGTTTTCCAAATGCAGATATGCTCAAATTGGCAACACATATGCAATAAGAACACATGTAAGCACTCTCATTCCGCGGCCATACGCAAAGACTATCCATTCACATCCATGCATATAGCATCTCGCCATTGGCCAGTGGCAGCAGTCTAGATGATGCCTTTTTAACACCAACACTTATAATACTACAAATAGCGAATAGGCATGAGTGCGATGGTGCAAGATTTTGCATGAGGTGGAAGAAAGAGACACTCTATTCAACTCGGCTATCGCCTCGTTGAATAGAGTGTCTCTTTCTTTCACCGAATGCGAAATCTTGCACCATCGCACGAATAAGAATATTCGCTATTTGTGTTGTACAACGCCTCGGAATTTAGCGAAAATATTAAAAAAAATCAATTACTGAGAACTGTGGACTTAAGATTGGTCTTTTTTCTAGATCGTGGTAATCGAGCCTTCAGATTTGCAAAAAAAGAACGCTGTGAACTTCTGTTACTCTCCGGACACGACGATATATCTGATGTGTCAGATATGGTATCAGAAAGGTCAGACGTGTCAACTGAAAACACGTTTTCTCGTTTCAGTTGTTCAGTTATATATGCGGGTATAACAATCACGAATAAACAAGTCACCAATCATGCCAATGTCATCATCTCTGTCGGGTATCATGAATTGAGCTATAGAAGAATGTGATGAAAGGTCTTTCTTTTCGGGAGTGTCCTGAATTTTTGGAGCAACGCAGGTCGCTTCACAAACAGGATCCTTCAATTCGTTGCTGATCCATGACCTGAACAGTACCAAGATCAACGGTATGATCAGCCGGACGAGTCGGACGAAAAACCAGCGACTCTGCTCGGCGGACTACGTTTGATGCCTGAGCAAGAAGTGGGGAGAGTGTTTCTGCTTTGAGACTCCTTTCAAGCTCATTGAGTCGTGTTGTTTGCTCAGCCAGTTCAAGATCAAGACGATCGAATGGACTTTCATAAGGAGCTTGACTGTCGGAAGGGGGCTTTGCTTGGGAGGTTATGTTGGTCGACGTAGAAGGATGTGAAACAAGGTCATCAAAGGCTTCCTTCTTAAAGATAGTATCCCCTTTCCTCGGAGCTATTGCCATCGCATTATTACTCTTTGGTTCTCCTTCCAGCCGATAGTCCTTGACGAGAACAGTACCAATGTTAAGATCAATGGCAGGAGCCGCCATACGGGAGGTCAAAGATTCTGCACGCTGTCGTATGTTTGATGACTGAGCGAGAAGTGAGGAAACGCCTTCATTCGTGAGAAAACTTTCAAGATCACCCCATCGTGCTGCATGATCAGTGAGTGATAGATCTGGTTGATAAAGTTTTCCCAGGCCATCGTTCACAAGCGAGGCCCTATCAGATACAGCTACTAGAAATGTATTAATGCATTCTTCTTTTTCTTGCAATTCCTGATAGAATTTGTTGCCATCGTTACTGCATTCATTGAGCAATTCATCTCTTCTCCTTCGCAATTGTTCTTCTGCAGTGTCGTAAGCAATTTCAATTTCGTGCTGTCGTAGAGAAATCATACTTTTTACATTTTGACCCGTCTCCTGCAATACAGACAAGTAATTATTGATATCAACACCTCTTTCATCAATTTTCGCCAACATAATTGCCATTTTCTCATGTTGATTCTCTTCGTACATGGCAATCGCGATGACTTCATGTCGATCTTCCTTGTGTTCGACCTCCCGGCACCTGCAGCAGATTCGAACCAGACATGTGGTACACACGAACTGCTGCAGTTCCTGTGGATGTTCAGGGCATGTGAATTTCTTTTTGACAACTCCCGCCATAATATCTATTACTTTCACAGTCTCATGGCATGCATTCCGCTTGTATCTATTGTGGTGTTGCAAGCAGTCTTCGCAAATGAACTCTGAACAGTTCTGGCAATAGTATGTTGCAATGTCTTGATCATCACCGTCACAAACCGTACAAGTTTGAATGGCGATTTCTCCATCCCCTTTTATGCGCTCGGCCTTAGCATCAGACCTTCTTTTGAAATCTTCGACGAGGGACTTGACAATAAGATTTGTTGGAAAGTTACTCACATCATTTCCAGGAACATTTGCATCTTGGCGACACACTGGACAAGTTAACGCGGAATCAGCTGGCTGAAAAGAGTGAAGTTCGGTCAAACAACTTGTGCAAAAAGAATGTGAACATGGCAGAAGTTTAGGATTGGAAAGTAGATCATGGCAGATGGGGCATTCTAGACTCTCTGATAGTTGTTTCGAGGAAGCCATCTTTTTCATCCGATTCTAGATATCAAAAGAGATAATCGACGTCTCATTGTTAATTAAAAATAAAACTAAAAATGTGCTACTTTCAGAAAATTTTTATTGAAATTATGATCGCATCTATACCACATGTTTGTGTTGGCTATGCATGTAGCTAACATCATGAAATTAAAATAAATATGGGATAGATGTGAGAACTTTGGCAGTGTCATTTCTCTGTGCATGCTGCTAGTAATGCGGACAAATGACTTACCCAAGGGCCTCAGCACACGGACTGGCTTTCGAACCCGGATTATTATTAGACCACCTCTCTACCAACTAAACCTCCCAGATAAAAATAATCTACTTGCATTCCAATTTCGGTACATTATTTGTTACATAATAAAGTAACATTTGCTCTTTGATATACAATATCCCTTGGTATCTTTTTCATTGAAACTTTAGAAATACACAACCTCGAGAAAATGAAGTAAAACGTTTCATCTTATTTTTCCCCCCAATTAACGATACCTAACCAAGACAGAATAAAACAAAATCCACTTTTTATGAAGTAGTATAGAAGGCCTAACCTACCATATTAAGGGATGTTTGCCGATCAACGGCATTAAAAAAAAAAATTTCGTTGTCCAAAAAGACATCGATGACTCCATGTGCTGGAAAATGAAAAATCCTATCGCCTTTTCTGAATGCGGTTGAGTATACTGTACGTCGATAGAAAAGAGAGCGACCCATATCCCCTTCCCCAATTACATTATTGGTAGAATTTTTTTTAACATCAGGGCCCAAACGACTCGAGACTTGCGGTTATATGCCTGTATAATTGTTATGCACATGCATATGCATCATGTCCAGACTAATTTAGGCATATATAGTCGTGCACTGAAAGAATTACACACATCCCCGGTTGAATCTTAATATCTTAGCATAGAAAATCAGTTTATATGAATCAAATAAATGTTAATTTTACTCACACAGTGTTAGAGAATATTGTAGAGGATATTGAAGACGAATTTGTAGGCATCCCGGAAAGGACGACGATACCACCCGAACATTCAGTTCCCCTTGTCCTGTAATATTTTAACCATTTGAAAGAACAGGAACAGTAATTGCCCTAGTGTTCCTAAATCTATTGACTGTAGTCGACACAAAAATCCCCGAATTCTACCGGCTACATGTTTCCTCACGTGGCAATCACTCACTATTTACATTAATCTGTTACTTTGAACTCTCTAATATCTTATTGTAAGTGTACGAATATAATAATTAGTCATGTTCAAAATACAACTATACCAGTTTCATTCATTTTAACAGCTTACTAGCTGTGTATTTCCGTTAGAACAACTAAATTGAGAACATTGCAAATTTGCTTTATCGGACTGCTCACCTTAAAGATTTCTGCATGACGCCATTTTCTTGTGGAGGACTCGGTGATTACGTACCTTTGCACCCAGAAAAGTTTGATTATCGGGGGGGGGGGGGAATTCCAGATATTTGTTAATGATTTGCGCAGAAAATGTCATTAGAAAAAGCTTAGTAGTTAGATAAAGAGAAACATATTGATTTAGACCATATTTAGTAATATCTTTGCTTCCATCATTCACGGCCATGTCTGCTTTATTGTGGAGGTGGCACCGTGGATGAGCGATTTAAGGCGCCTGAATACACATTTGAATGGCTGGGGTTCGATCCCCACTTCACCTACGCCCGTGAGCAAGGCGTTTAATCGACAGTGCTCTTTTATCCTACATGCAAATATATGAAAATGCATGTATACTTGCGTATTTGTCACTTCGTTGCATGTTACTCATATCTTATATATTTCAAAATTTTGTTACTTCGAAGACGCGATTACTATCTATCAGTGATAACAATGAAATGTCTGTCTATATATTTTAGGGGACTGTATGAGTGAATGATGTTTTTGACCGTCACACAGCATTATTTTGTGCACTAACGTTTTCTTTTCTAATGTGGAATCGGGAGCTTATGCTACCAGTTTTAGAATGCAGTAATCACGTTTGGTTGATACATGATTTATTTTTTCTTCTCAATTAAAACGTAGATAAGTATAGATGCGAAATTGAATTTTGGAATACGGTGAATTATAAAAAGTTAAATAAAACCTAACTAAAAAGCATCGTATAACAAACAATCATAATTATAAAGAAAATAACAGGATTTCATGACCTTTTCTTTAACATTGGTAAGCGCCGATTGAAATGCTTGTGTTAAAATGCGTGTTAGAATCTCACAAAATAGTATTGCTTACTTAAATCCTTTCAATTACAAAATCATGATAATCTGATAGAGTTTCCCAATTTTCGTTCATTGTGTGAGGTACCTCTGTCATACATAATTATTTTAGAAAATCATTTAGACAAGACCAAGGGTCGTTTAATTAAAGTCGCTTGTAACTAAAATAGCGTAGGGCCTGAAACATGACACTAGTGATCATGTCCTGCATTTTGGTAAATAACATATTGTACAAAATGAACATGGTTTGGAATATCAAAGATTCAAATTAAGACTGATCAGAACGTGTTATAAATCGTAGGATTATTTACAATTGAAGACGATAGGACAAGCCAACCTTGAAATTGAAGAGGCTTCCCAATGGCGTACCTATAGAATTTTCCAAGGGGGGGGGGCAAATTCGTCTGCAAAAAAAATTAACAAGCAAAAAAAAGGGGTCTTCAAGTTCAAAGGAGCGGGCCACTTGTGGCTCGTCAGGGGGGATACATCCCTTGCATGGGTTGTGACTCGTCAGGGGGGCAATCTGCCCCCCCCCCCCCGTAGGTACGCTAATGGGCTTCCCGCAAATGATTCCAGGCCGTTATCCCTTTTCTCTTTATATTTGTTTTTCCATTATTTATTTTCAATACTCCTGTGAAGGCTGTATATCTCCGCATGTTGTAGTCTTATAATATTCATGATGTATTATGTGACCTTGGCATGAGTGATTTTTTTAGGGGGGGGTTCATTTTGGGCATGTATAAAGGATTGGCAGCTTTAAGCCACGTAAGATGTTTCATGTCTCAAAATGATTTGTCTAGTTTGCCAGAAAATGTAAGGTAACGTTTATTTACATTTCATATACAAGACTGCCAGAGAAATTAAAACTGCAATATGACGAAGACGTTATTAGGTCATTGCAAGCCCGAGTCACCTTTACTAATTAAATTAAGATCATTCGATACATTTCATTAATAGGGCCTAATGATCTGATTGAACAGGTAAAGTCTATAAGGTATTTAGGCATTGTGATAGATGAAAACCTGAAGTGGAAGGTATATCTAAGAGAATTATGTAAATTGATTGCCTATAATATCTACTCTTTAGGCAAGTTGAGTAAATTCCTGAGTTCACATGTACTAAATATCATGTATAAATGCATAATTCAACCCTGTGCAATTTGTTTGGGGCAACTGTCCAGCAGCCTACAAATTGCCCCTAAATAGATAGCAAAACAGAGCTGCTAGATAGTGTATCTGGAATTTATGACTATCAAATTGCGAGCAGGAATGCATTGATAAATCAACTCTCCTGGCAAACTATTGACCAACGTCGAGATTATTTTCTGGCTATTCTCATAGTATACTTAGCGTATTCATGACGAGTTGGACGTATACATAACGTATTAGTAACTTATATCGAACGCTTCGTTAACTTATAAGTAACGTATTCCAACGAATGCTTAGCGTATTGCTGGCGTACACAACTTATGCCCTACGATAGCCTAACTTACGCATAGCGCGCGGCAGCGTATTGCTGACGAACACGTGTCGTAGCATATAAAAAGGCTGCCGCTCGACTATTCAAATCATAACTGCACGATACATCACCTATCAACACCACCGCCATGCCGAAGAAAACTCCTGTGAACCCCACCTTTATATACCAATTCCTATAAACATGATAAACGTTGTCAATACGCCATTATACGGTAGCTGTAAGTTATAAACACGTTCAGTAAGTTTTGTGGTCGTCCGGAGCACGTCTTCATACGTCAATATACGTTGGAGTTAAGTTACACATACGTTCAAAGCACGTTACTCATAGGTTAGAAGTAAGTTTTAGGGTACGCTGGACATTATCTCGACGTACATCGACTTATGAGTAACTTACGAGTAACGTGTGTCAACGTGTATCAACGATCGCGTAACTTGCCTACAACTTATGGCCCGCGTATGCGGGACGTATGAGCCATACGCTGGCATACGTCGAAAAATTTTGTGCTTGCACAAAAAAATTTTCGACGACCTCGCCGTATGACGACGTATACCAGCATGTTTTAGCGTACTCTTAACGTATGCAAAACTTACCCGTAACGTATTCGACGTACGCCAGCGTATTTGCCAAATTCCTCATACGTCGGGCATACGCTGTCTAAAACGCCAAGGTGTGACAGCGCCTTAAGTAACAAGAAATTGCCCACTTCATAATGTTAAACAGTCGTTAATGATCAATTCGATCTTCACACTTGCATTGATTTGTTTCTTGAGATACACGACTCGTTTTTTATCGGGGAAAATGTAAGGAAAATCCCCCACCCCCCGCATTGGGGAAAGCTGGATCAGCCCCGGGAGGTAAAGGAACTAATCGTGAACTACAAAGGGTTAACTCTTTTTTTTTATTCGGAACCTCCCTCATAGAACATCATGGCTTCGGACCTGATATGCACGAACACACAACACTCATAAACTTATGAGCATCCCTCTCGCAACATACACACATACAGGCCTACTGTTCGATGGATACGACTTTAAATGCATTCCATTTTTAAATTTCACATGAATTATGATATAAAAAAAGAATACCGAATGTTAAGCTGTTATCATACATATTTTTATGAACTTTATAATTACCTATACAGTATACATGATGATTAAACAAAGATCCGATACATCCTTCATGAAACAGCAGCAGTGACCATGATGACGTCTCGAAAAATAAAATACCTACTGATATCAAGATGATATGAATTTATACAGATAAACGGAAAACAAATTGTTAATTTACCAAAAACAGATGTTAATAAGAGAATTCGTTGATTTTATGCATTTATATGTAATGTTTATAACCGTTGTGGTACATGCATATCCGAGAAATAATGCTGTCGACTACTTTCACCTTTATTCATTCATTTAATCTTTATAAAAATGTATATTTTACTCCGAAGCAATTATTAACGTTTTTCTTAATATATTTTTATTTTATTTACTAAGTTTGCGAAAACAATGTCTCAACTGATATCCGAGGTAAACAAGTTCGACAGTTGAAACCAAATTGGAACCAAGTGTCATAGCCATGTCTAGTTTTCCAAATGCAGATATGCTCAAATTGGCAACACATATGCAATAAGAACACATGTAAGCACTCTCATTCCGCGGCCATACGCAAAGACTATCCATTCACATCCATGCATATAGCATCTCGCCATTGGCCAGTGGCAGCAGTCTAGATGATGCCTTTTTAACACCAACACTTATAATACTACAAATAGCGAATAGGCATGAGTGCGATGGTGCAAGATTTTGCATGAGGTGGAAGAAAGAGACACTCTATTCAACTCGGCTATCGCCTCGTTGAATAGAGTGTCTCTTTCTTTCACCGAATGCGAAATCTTGCACCATCGCACGAATAAGAATATTCGCTATTTGTGTTGTACAACGCCTCGGAATTTAGCGAAAATATTAAAAAAATCAATTACTGAGAACTGTGGACTTAAGATTGGTCTTTTTTCTAGATCGTGGTAATCGAGCCTTCAGATTTGCAAAAAAAGAACGCTGTGAACTTCTGTTACTCTCCGGACACGACGATATATCTGATGTGTCAGATATGGTATCAGAAAGGTCAGACGTGTCAACTGAAAACACGTTTTCTCGTTTCAGTTGTTCAGTTATATATGCGGGTATAACAATCACGAATAAACAAGTCACCAATCATGCCAATGTCATCATCTCTGTCGGGTATCATGAATTGAGCTGTAGAAGAATGTGATGAAAGAAGATCTTCCAGGTCTTTCTTTTCGGGAGTGTCCTGAATTGTTGGAGCAACGCAGGTCGCTTCACAAACAGGATCCTCCAATTCCTTGTTGCTGATCCATGACCTGAACAGTACCAAGATCAACGGTATGATCAGCCGGACGAAAAACCAGCGACTCTGCCCGGAGGACTACCTTTGATGCCTGAGCAAGAAGTGGGGAGAGTGTATCTGCTTTGAGACCCTTTTCAAGCTCATTGACTCGTGTTGTATGCTCAGCCAGTGATTGATCTGGTCGGTGTAGACTTCTTGCCCCCTCGTTTACAAGCGTGAACTTGTTAGTTAGAGTCTCTAGGAAGTCATAATATCGCTCAATGATATCTTCCAACTCCAGACGTAATGCGTTGTCATGCTTATTGCATTTTTCGAATAATTCATTTCTCTTCTTTCGGAACATTTCTACTACAATGTCGTAAGCATCTCTAATTTCTGTTCGTCGTTGAGACGCAACTTTTTTCACTGTTCGAAGCATCTCATTCACAGTAGATAAGCCATTCTGAACATCAACAGATGTTTGTTCTATTTTCAGTAAAAGACATTCCATTTTCTTTTGTTGTCTTTCTTCATACCCATTCATCTCGATGACTTCATGTCCATCTTCCCTGTGTTCGACCTCCCGACATCTGCAACAGATCCGAACCAGACACGTAGTACACACGAATTGCTGTAGCTCCTGTGGGTGTTCAGGGCACGTTGATTTCCTTTTGACAACTCCCATTTCGATGTCCTTTGCTTTCACAGTCTCGTGGCATGCATTCCGCTTGTATCTATTGTGGTGTTGCAAGCAGTCTTCGCAAAGAAACTCCGAACAGTTCTGGCAATAGTATGTTGCAATGTCTTGATTATCACCATCGCAAACCGTGCAAGTTTGAATGGTGGTTGCTCCACTCTCTTTGATACGTTCAGCCTTAGCATCTGATCTTCTTTTGAAATCTTCGATAAGGGACTTGACTATTAGGTTTGTCGGAAAGTTACACACATCATTTCCAGGAACATTTGCATCTTGGCGACACACTGGACAAGTTAACCCGGAATCAGCTTGCTGAAAAGAGTGAAGTTCGGTCAAACAACTTGTGCAAAAAGAATGTGAACATGGTAGAAGTTTAGGATTGCAGAGTAGGTCATGACAGATGGGACATTCTAGACTCTCTGATAGTTGTTTCGAGGAAGCCATCTTTAGCATCCGATTCTAGATATCAAAAAAGATAATCGACGTCTTATTGTTAATTCAAAAAAGTGTGCTACTTTTTACAAAAAAAATAAGAAAAGTATGATCGCATCTCATGTTTTGTTTAGGCTATCTGTGTAGTTACTTTCGCCATCATCGTGAAATATAAATAAATATGGGATTGATGTGAGAAATTTGGTAGTGTCATTTCCTCTTTGCACGCGGCTAGAAATGCGGATAAAGGCCTAACCAAATGGCATCATCACACGGACTAGGTTTCGAACTCGGATTGCTAGACCACTCTACAAACTGAGCCATTGTACTCTTAAACAGTTAATCCCAACGGCATTCCAATCATTATATTTGTTACATAATAAAGTAAAATGCCCTCTTTGATACATAATATTCCTCTTCATCGAAACCTGAATAGTGCACAAACTGGAACACTTCAATAACAACCACCTGACCAACGAAAAGATTTTACAGCAAATTTGCACTTCTAAATGACGTAATCTGTACAACAATACTTTGCTCTCTTAAATATGGAGACCCGGGAGAAAGGGATTACCCCAAGTGGCGTTTGCCGGAAAATGGTGCTGAAAAGACACCTCGTCGAAAAACACATCGTTGACGTCATGTGATAGAAAAATGAAAATTTATCGTCGCCTTTTCTGAACGCGGTTGCGTAGTCGATAGAAAAGAGAGCCATCAGTCCCCCGCCCTGGGGGCGTTTCATGAAAGGACTTGTCGGACGTTTTATCCGACAGTTACCATAGGAACAGGGCCTCTCAGCCAATCAAAATCATGGAAAGATGTCAGAGCTGACAACTTGTTGGATGAAAATTATGATGAAACGCTCACCAGATTACAATATTGGTATCAGTTTCTTAAATATCATAAACAGAGTCCAAATGACTCAAAACTTGTGGTTGAAATTACTTTGCGCCTGTACGTAAATCATGATCAAACTGGTATAATCCAGTGGTGTACTGAATATCTTAGAAAAGAAAATCAGTTTATATGTATCAATAAATAATTTACTAACCCAGTGTCACAGGATATTGTAGTAAAATATTTAGACGATTTTTGTAGGCATCCCGGAAAGGACGACAAATGACAGGCACTTCAGTACCCTCACAATCAATTCGCTAACGATAAACCTTAGCCTGGTATGTTTTACGTCTTGAAACAAGACCAGCGATCACCTGATGAATTTGTTCCTCAATCTAATGACGGTAATCGACACCAAAGTCCCCGATTTTCTACCGGTTACATGTTACCCCACAAGGCAATCACTCACTATTTACATCAATCTGTTACTTTGAACTCTCTAATACGTTATTGTAGGCGAAAGAATAACTAATCAAACATAATTTTGCTGATGGAAACAAAATATAACTGTGCCACATTCATGTATTTTATTAGCTTTATATAGCTGAGTATTTGCGTTAGAAAAGCAAAATTGAGAATTGAAAATTGGCTTCATTGGGCTACTCAGCGGATAGGATTCTATGACGCCATTTTATGTGGAATGATTCGTGATAACATGCGTTTGCATGACAAAGATCGATTATTTTCATGTTTCCCAGATATGTTATTTATACCATGGTCACATTTGCTACGGCCGCCGTAGATTCTAAAATTTCTACGGCGAGTAGCAATTCTACGGCGAGTAGCAATTCTACGGTCGCCTCAGAATTTCCACGGCCACTTACTCTAGCGGTCACATATGTTACGGTCGCCGCACGGCGTATTTTTTAATTTATGGAGAAAAGAAATCTGCGGCTGACGTATGTCCTTGAAATCATGACGTACGGTCGCCCTAGGGCGACCCTGCGCTGGCCGTAGGTTTTTGACAAATACTACGGCAGACGCAAGGTGGCCGCAAGGCGCCCTCAAGACGGCCGCAGGGGGGACTATACAGGGAGAAATACCATCATGATATTTTACATTAGACATTTCATTTCAGAAAGTTTTCAAAGTGTCGCACCATGCCCATGCGCGTATTCTGGGCGGGAGGGAGGGGGGTTCGGGGCCCGGGCCCCCGGGTAGGCGAAAAGGGGGCGCCATAAAGAGGGAGGAAAGAAAGGGAAAGAAAAGGGAGATAAAAAGGAGGGGGAAAGAAAAGAAAGAGAAAAGAAAGAGAGAAGGAAACAAGAAGAAGGGAAAAGGAGAGAAGAGAAAAGGGGAAGGAGTAATAAAAGTGCTGGTGCGCCAAATTGATGTTCGACTTAGGAAGGGGGGTCGCCAAATTAATGTTTGATACTGATCTGAATATCATACGATCAGTAATGTTCGACCTAGGAAGGGGGGGGGGGCAAATTCGACCTTTGTGGTGATTCGCGCTCGCATCGAATGATTAGTTAGATGCATCCTGTTAATGATTACCTAATGATTACCTCAATTGCGTAGAATGTCTAGTTTTGGAACGGAATATAATCGAATAATTTTGAAGTGCCCATCCTGATCATGATTACCAATAATGCTTAGAATTTCCAAACTTTGGGTCATTTTGGAATATAGACAATCATCAGCTCGCCCTGACAGATAGATAGATAGCCATCTGCTCATGCTTACAAAACTTCTCAGAATATTCTATTTCAGGTCTATACACAAGCTATCTAAAATCGCGTTCGCATTATTTATTTCGACTTATGAAATAAATCTCCCTTAACCATGTTCACTTGTTTGTATGAATAAAGTTAAGATGTTAATAAACACGTTAGTCTTAAGTAAGAACTACACCCTAGGAAACAACAACAAAAATCAGCATTTAACTCCCCATGATAGTAATAATAATAATGATAATAACATCATATTTTACCCAAGTTAGCCGCTAGTGAAAGGGCAATATCTGTGCTTCCTGGTCACCTTTTTTTTTTTAAGTGGTACAGTATATCATATTCAGGGATAGTTTGCTTTTTATTAAGTCATAATTAAAAAAGTTGTCTGCAGTTGTCCTTTTCATGTGATTATGAAATAAGATAATTCAACATGCATTTAAGGCACCTGTTTGCCTGACGAGGAGGGGTCATCATTTTTTTTTCCGAAAAGTACACATGCATATCGTCGGCCTTATGCCAAAAGGGCCTTAACCCGATTTTAGGGGTTCTGAATATTTATAATAAATTTAACACATATCATGTAAAACTTAATAACTTAACACGTTTATCGAAATTGGCTTCAAAAGCAAAAAAACGACCACAAACTTTTGATTATTAGAGAGGCCAAAACCTTTAAACGCCATTATCTCGGAATGGCCAAAAGCAGTTAAGGCCCTTTTGGCATAAGGCCGACGATATGGGCCAAAATTATAGGGCGGGCCCCCGAGGTGCAAAATTCTGAATACGCGCCTGGTGGCTTCCGAGCAGATAACACAATAGGAGAAGGGGAAAGGAGGGAAGAAAAACACGAGGGCAGCCGCACGGCCACCGTACGCTCAACGTACGGCCGCCGTAGACCGTTCTACGCCATGCCTACGGCTAGTCTAATTTCTACGGCGAGCGTAGAAAAGAAAAAATGTTATAACTCCGAGTTAAAATTCTACGGCCACCCCTACGGCCTGTAAAAAGTAGGAATCCGCTGTACGTCGACCCTGCGGCCACCGTAGATTTTCTGTGGCCGCCGCAGAAATCTCTCGAATTCATGTATCTACGGCCGCCATAGAGCATATGTGACCAAGGTATTAATGACTTGCACTGAAACAAAAATTTGTTACAAATACTAAGTAGTTGAATAGACGGAATCGTACAGATTAGACATATCTTTGTGATATTTGGGGCTTTCATCTTATAAACATGACTGCTATTTAACCAAAGCAGGAAAACTCTTTTACATCCACACGCATGTAATCTGGGGCCCGTTTCATAAAGAGTTACAAAATAATGATGTAACTTTGCCATTATGGCAAGTACCGTGGCAACAGGGCTGAGCAGTCAATCACAATCAACATGATCAAGGTTACCATGGTACTTGTCACAATGGCGAAGTTACAACAGTTGTAACTCTTTATGAATCGGGCCACTAAGCTCCTTTTACATACGATGACATCATGGAGTTGTGGCCGTTGAGATGCGTAACAAAGCCCATTTTCGCGGCTCAAGATTGAAAGTGTTTATTAAAAAATATTCCGCTGAAAGGCAGTGAAAATGCATCAACTTGCATTTTGGTATTCTACTTCTTCGTAGCTCTTTACTTGTGATAGTTACTGGAGCTTCCGCTCCGGTCTTAACTTCCCCGAGTTTTCAGGAGATCGATTGGGGATAGAAAAAAGAGAAAGATGGCAGACTCAAAGCGATAACTTAAAGCCCGTCTAAAAGACTCGATAAAGGTAAATGATGTTAACTATCCTTATGTAGCACCTTGCATTCCAATTTTTCAAAATAAAATGGTCATTTGATTATTTTTTACATTTATTTATTCTTTGTGTTAAAATTTCTAAATTTATTTTTTTCACCATAGCGCCCTCTCTAGCTAATGTTTTCAAATTTCTTTTAAGTGTCATTTGAGCACTGTTTGCATATAAAAGAAAACTACAGACAAATCCTGAACTATCCAGCCATGTCCGTGCTAGAAATAATTTTTGTATATATAAAAACTTGCAGATTTCATTCCGAAATTGCTTCTCAAGCAAAAATTCATAAACATGTTGTAATTACTTTTACTGTATGATTAAAGCAATAAATTTCATTTCATTGGTAATGATTGGAATAGTTTTGTCACCGGTTTCCTTATGAAAAAATAACAAAGACAAAGAACGGCATTTAAAGCTTTTTTTTCTTAACCCAATTGATACCGACATTTTCAGTACATTTCATCATAATCCCAGAAATGTCTGTACAAAAAAAGGAATTAAAGGGGCTTTTTTTCTTTTTTAGAGACAAATATTGGAGAAAACTTTCGATTGCATGCTTACATTTCAACCATTAGTTACGAGTTGTTCGGAGTTGTTAACTTTTGTAGATAATATACTGTGCGCAACGAGTTTACTCATTTTAGTTCCGATCGCACGGAAAACTGTCGTGGTAGCTCAGTCTTGCTGAGAGATATCACCACTTCTTTCCCCCTTTTTTGAGGGGGTGGGGGTAATTTCCCTCTCTCTAGTCACCCCCCCCCTGTTTCTCTCCCTCTTTCACTCCCTGATGGCTCCCTTCTCCCTGTTTATAGGAACGATAATAATATAATCTGGGATGATCGCGAAATCATCTTTGGATTTTTATATTCCAATACGCTCCCATAAATTATTAATCATTAAAGGAGAATGAAACCTTTGGAACAAGATAGCTTGTGTGAAAACAGAAAAATCAAAGAAACAGATCAACAAGAGTTTGAGAAAAATCAGACAAATAATGAGAAAGTTATGATCATTTGAATATTGCGATCACTAATGCTATAAAGGTCCTCAAATTGGCAATGCGACAAAGATGTGTGATGTCACTTGTGAACAACTCTCCCCTTTACCTTAGTATATATTTCAATTAATTGCCTCTTCTATCACATCTATCAGTAGATCGTGTGTTCTTTCTAAAAGAGGGCATGTAATACAAATATTTAAAGAATACATCATGGATAAAGAGTTTGTATCACCATAAGAAAAAGCAAAAAGAGACTTTTTGAGGGTATTTTATAGTCCATCAAAGGGAAAGTTGTTCACATGCGACATCACAACATCCTTGTCGCGTTGCCAATGGGAGGATCTCCATAGCATTAGTGATTGCAATATTCAAATGCTCATAACTTTCTCATTATTTGTCCGATTTTATCAAACTTTCTTTGTACTTATTCTTTGATTTTTCTGTTTCGACACAAGCCTACTTGTTCCAAAGGTTTCATTTTCCTTTAAATAACAATACACCCTCATAATCATGAATGTTATTACCAGGTTACTGTCTAGAAGTAATTTTGCATCAATACAATTATTGAAATATCATTTAATTAAGTTATATCAATAACGTGGTGACGTGCAAGCTAATGCACCAACAAAACAGACTCCAGACCGATCAAAGCTATCACGTCATTTTAAAAGGCATAACAAAGGTCGGTTTAAAATCAGTTTCATTGGTTTGACTGAAGCTTCATGTTTTACAGTGCGCCACCCTCCCCCATTCCCGGTCCCCGATAGTAGTAAAAAAAAACGTTTCATAGTTAATTAGCAATCTCTGGGTCTATACTTTAATGGCTGTCCCCTAAAGCAGACCGCTTGACATTTTGTAGAGTGGCTACCCCCTTCATTATGAATTCAACCAGGGAACATTTTCCGACGTTGAACGGTGACCAGCGATCATACTGTGACCACTGACTATAGAATGCATTGTTCAATTCCTGATATTTTTTAAACCGATTTTTCAACTATAAATACTTACCAAACCATAAGGATGTAAGATGTGCAGCTTCAACCCATTACACATTTCACAAACACAATAGTCAAATTTTAATGGATACGGTATCGGATCAACAATAAATTTAGTTCTATTAAATGCATGTATTGCCTTTGGCAAATCCAAAGATTTTTCTTTTCCATTTCGATTGGATTCTATATCAGATAAGCTATAAGATAATTTATCATTAAACACAATTATGTTGTGTTAAAGTTTCGATCTACAACGTGATATTTTGGTAACAAGTAAAATATATGTAATATGAAAATATATATCTTTAGTTAAAGGTCAAGTCCACCCCAGGAAAATGCTGACTTGAATAATAGAGAAAAATGAGGGCGATATATTCAACATACTTATTTCATAATGGAAACCTTTTTTTCTCCATGATTATAAATAGCTAAAAACTCTACTCCCACACCGTCGTTTCTTACGTAAGACATTATATCCATGGAAACGTGTAACGTAGAATTAGAATGTCTTGAGCGTTTGTTATTAGAACACTCCCAGCAGGGGCGGATCCAGGATATTCCAAGGGGGGGCACATTTTCCCGAGGAAAAATTTGACAAGCGAAAAAAATATACAAAAAAGGGTCTTCACTTTCAATAAGGGGAGGGGGGCACACTTCTGTTTTAAGGACATTTGTACGTTACAAATTTTAATTGTGCCTCTCAAAAGGGAGGGAGCACGGGCCAGCTTTGCCCCCCCCCCCCCATGGATTCGCCAGTGCTCCCTAGGAATTGGAGATTTCGCATAATAAATTATGAGGGCAAGCCAGAATCCGTTCACTGGGGTAATACTATAGGCATAAAGCACTCATAATATCGTTTCGACGTGGTGATATAAGAGCTATATAAAAACAAAATACTTATACTTGTTATAACCTGTTATAAAGTTTATCACTTCATACTATCGATCACTCAAACCATTCCAGTATTAAAAATGTTAATTCAATTATACAACATACCTAGTAATGAAAACAAATGATCTAACCATTGATTAATCTTAGGTACTATAAGCTTAATATTCCATTATCCCATTAATAGAAATACACCCTGTTTGAAAATTAAATTCAGTGATACAATAGATAATTTGAAATTAGTCATAAAAATACACTTATTAAAAAACTGAGTATACACAGCTGGTTCAGATGTATTGCGCTGAATTATACTGCAATATGCTCTATATGAAAACCTCTGTTATCAACATTTGTATTATACGATAACGACGTTCTTCCAAAGGAATTTTCTATTAAACAAGCAATACAGGGGAGAGGGGGGATACGGGTCATAAAACAACGAGCCCATGAGATACCTATTTGTCGGCTGGCTGCTCCAGATCAGTTACTTCATGGCGGGAACTTCAAAGGTCACATTCTAGATATTTAGCAACCTGTTGAGAACAGACGGTCAGGAAAGAAGCGCCACCAGACGGCTCAATTTCATTAATATAGGAGAATTAGTCTGCTTTTAAGAGATCGCAAAATAATTACCCGCTCGCCTAACTATATTTAATTCACGAGTACAGATTTAATCCTTTTATGTAAGTGAAAGCGAAACGGAACGTCACAGAAAATTGTTATAAAGAGCGAAGAATCTTTTTATTATTTTTAAAGTAGATTTATCAAGATCATATTCATGTTGATTAATGACGAAATAATTATTCATTGGTATAAGGGGTCCATAGTCGCGAGTGAACGAGCGAGCGTTTCCCGAAATATATAAGTTTTTAAAATAAGAATATTGTTTTTTTTTTATATAATAATGAATATAACAATTCTACTTTCCACCCTTCCCCTTTCTTTCTACACCCCTCCCATCTAGCTCTATCGTGGAATTAATGGGGAAAGTGCTATCATCCCCCCCACACACACACACACCCACGCACACACACTTCCATCTGTAAGCCAGTACCTTGCGCTGAAACTAGAAAACATGTATTTCAGATAGCAGGGGAATAAGTTCGTCTCTACGGTCAAAATGGTTTAAATGCAGCGCAATAAAATTGCCGAAGGAAATTTGAAAAGGGCAAAACACGCATCGGGATTAACACATCCATATGGGACATATGGGACACTGAGGGTATGTTAGACGTAAAGCATGTTAAGGTTAAATTTTAAAGCCATTATGATGCTCATTAAACATGGGACATAAGCAATTGGTTTACAGCATTCTAGTTATACAAAACTCTACCATGTAATTCGGTATCAGGCTGTTACACTGTAAAAAAGAAAATTATGAATAAGTAGGTAATACTTAACCGGTGTGTTGGCTCAGTTGGTAGAGTGTCCGTCTAATAACCGAGAGGTCGGGGGTTCAAACCCCGGCCGCGTCGGACCAAAAGACGTTTAAAGACGGGAGTTGTTGCTACCCTGTTTGGCGTTCAACGATTAAAGGGATAGAGCCTCGTCGATCTGGCGCTGCACAGCGGCTGCCGGGCCCACGATCAATTGGGCAAAGCAAATTTTCGGAGTATGTCATTTCATGTCTATTTCGAACAATAAATTATGGATTTATTTCTAATGAATATAAGGAGAATTTATAATACATAATTATTTTTCGTTTCTTTTAAGTAGTTTTAACTTGTCTTTTAATTTACTTGATTTATTTGGGTTCAATATACATTTAAGAAAATTCAAATATTGCTAGCTTGCTTTGATTGAGTAAATCTTACTAAATTAGGCAAAGATGAATATTACTTGTAAATATTATTACTTGAATGTACTTATACATTTTCAATTAACGCCTTATCAAAATAATGCATGAATATTCATTAGACATGTTAGAGCAAGTAAATATATTTTTTTAATAACTGTCATATATATTTGTGTTTGATTTTTTCGGATAAGGGTGTGCTAACTATTTTATTCTTTTGTTGAATAAAAAAAGCAACATTAAATAGTCATTTAGCAGAAAATATCAGATGTCTTTTGGGGTTTTCGGAAAATGCTTATAATATTATTCTCACTGTTTTATTTGTAAGAATGAAACGATCGCGTATAAATATCAATGTAAGTACCTATAACTTAACTGGGCCTGTAATCCAAGCTGTGGGAAAGTTACAAATCGATGCAGAGGTTCGAGCCAGACGTAAATAATCATATCTGATTGATACACGTCTGACAAAACTCAAGTACACACACATATATAACAGGTAAGTGAAAATGCACAAAGTCTAATATTTGGATAAAAGGCTTTCGAATAACGAAAGTCCACTCCCCCATTTGATTTTTTTTCAAACAGTGATCGTTTTACTAAATTGAATTAAGTTATTGTAACTTAATTTTCTTGAGTGAAATGGATGCAAAGAAAAAAAATAAATTTTACTTAAAACTGCAAAAACTCATAAATAATTGAAAAACTTAAGGCAATTTGTTGAAACAATTTTATTAAGTAATTTCAACTATTTTTTTTTCACAGTGTACCAAATTGGTTTGAGTAAGAACATAAAATAGGCCTAAGAGAAACATATTTACGAAGGTTGGACAAAACTTAAGTTTTTATTTTTGTGGACAATTGCATGCGAGCAGTTGCCACTTACATGACATGTGGTGAGCCTTTCTCTGACGTGGCTGGGTATTTCAAAGGAATACTTTCTCATAAACTCTCATTGTCACATTATATTTTTTAATGAAGCACACACAGCTCACTTATTATTACAAAAATGCCAATATTGGCATGACAGACTTTGAAAACAAATATAACAAGAAGTTTTGCATAGCATACATTTTCAAGCAAAAATGCTTGAACGAAATCTCAGTCGGTATAGAGCGGGGGTTTCGGATTCCCATGACCTGTGTTCAATTTCCACTTGGTACGCTGGTGCCCTTTGGTTAGGCATTAATCCTCATCATACCAGGTCCCTCGGAGAGGACCTTAAGCAGTCGGTCCTCTGGCTGCTTAATTAAAAGCATTCATGCTTTCTTAGCAATCAGGTACAAAATAATCACTACCTGTATCATCTTATTGAGAGTGCAATATCCATTTTTAGGTTATCAGTGTATTTTAGTATAATATAAGACAATTTCTTGCGCTATGTAATTCCCCTGTCTGACTTACATACACCCCATTCTCTGACTGTCCCTCTCTGAACATGAATAAAACATCAGGTAAGATATTGATCTATCCGATTTAAAGGTTTTATTCTAATTCAGAATTAAGTCTTTATGTACTCACTAATACTTACAAAGAGCAATGCACAACATTTCGACTGAAATGGATTGTTTACTAGCTGCATATATTTGTCGTAATCAATTTGGTTTAAAACTCTATATATTGCAGGATCTAATCCGAACTTAGGCGAAGCTCACGTCTCTTGGTACAAGCTATAAATGTTAGATGTGAGTGGTAATGAATTAATGAACAATCACATATGATGAGGATATGAATATGATAGTGATGATGCTGATGAAGTTGACGACGACGACGATGGTGGTGGTTGCGATGATGTATTTCTGCGTGCGCCTATACTGTGAACCACCATCATCTGTTGATGTTATTAGATGCTGATGACGATGATGATGGTGATGATGATGATGATGATGATGATGATGATGGTGATGATGATGATGACGATGATGATGGTGATGACGATGATGATTATGATGGTGGTGACTATGATGATGACGATGATGATAAAGTTCAAGATGATTATGGCTTTGATGATGCCATGATAACCTCTCGAAGATATATAATATTTCAATACTTTCATTCTAAATTATTCCATAATGTCGTTGACCTTTCATTGTGATGTCTTCACGGCAATATCGAAGATCAACTTCGTGATATCTTAACCAGGGACTCAAAGTCGGTGAACACCTCCAGGCACCGCCATCATCGTCTGAGTCAACGACCAAATCGTCATTAATTCTTTGTCTAGGCCCCGATGCTCTAGAGGAGTAAACACCGTCGGAGAGAATTCAATACGGATAGAAACATGGTCAAATACAATACTGTTTCGGGGTAGGTATATCAGAAGATTAAGAGGGCGGAACCGAACGAAATAAAAAATAATTTCAAAGGCCTCATACATGTTTAAGCAAGTTGTTCAGAAATAAAATCTTTAAAAACTGCACTGAGAAAGAATAAAAAAAACATGTTTTCTATAAATAACATTGCAAGTGCATTCTGTAAGGCGTTTATCCATCTCACTTAAACATAATTTGATAATTCCTCAAATAGAGTTTTGCAATTAGGTATTTTTTTAAATTAATTAAAAAATGGGCATAAAGCAGCAATATTTGACTGTTGGTATTAATCAAGAATATGAAATTATGTGGCTATTTATTTTCATCAAACCGCAAAAATTAAAGCAAAATAAACACACTCGTGACAGCATAAGATTATCAATCAGTTAATTGGTTAATTTGTAATTAATAAGAGATTGAGGATAAATTGATTTTAAAAAATAAATTTGTTAATGCTTTCAACTTCTTTTCACCCTTCATTAAGTTAGCAATAAGAAAACGTCGTACATGCAGGCAATACAACGGTACAAAATGGCGGAAAGCATGATCAATAAAACATTCATTCTACTCCTATTCATGAGTCCTTTCCCAGCACGTTGAAGAAAAACCATGCATGAGCATAATGATTGCAAAGAAAAAGATACTTCCCGGTCTTAAAACATCTATTCATGCATATATTCGCGTTGGCAATCTCAGAACAAAAGTACAGAATTTTATATCCCTTCAACTTAATATATTTTCGCATCATTTCACGTGATAATGCTCAAGAATTTTGTTTCCTATTTCAAAGAAAGCAATGCAGGATTTTTGAAGAATGCAATAATCTCGCACGTTGAATTCCCCGTGTTCAAGGGTCTTATTCACATTAGCAAACTGAAGAAACTGTCCTGATACTATTGGACTGAGAAGAAGAAAGATTATTTTATTTCGAACCAGGTAAAAATGGAAACACCTGTGGTTTGATATTCTCAGGTAACTATCGAGGCAGCTCGAAGGAGACAACGATCTTCCATTGGCACGCACCATGATAATACTAGATAGAAGAGAGCTGATGGTCTAGTCACTCTGTTGAAAACGATTCTAGAAAACCGACCATCAGCAATTGTCACAATCATAATCGACATCTAAACAACATTATTCCCGTACTTCAACACCTAAGAACCTATGCAGGAAGCATAGTGAGAAGATGAAGAAGGGGGCTATCGAATTATCTAATGGTATACGTTCGTGAATATCCATGACCTGTATCGAGACAAACAAATAGCATTTTGATATAACCAACGATGCCTTAAATCATGTAAATGGTGTAAAAGTATCCTTACAAAAATGTTATCACGGGCATGGTCTTATGTTTCGTACGTGTTTGGATGATTATTTCGTGCCTTAATCATCCAATTTAGCATTTAAAAGAGAATGAATCTTTGAATGTAAGTGTTGGTGATCAGTGATGGATATATTCCGTCATGCGCTATGGATGGTACTCAGTGTTGCCAAGTCCAAGCTGAAATAAATCCCTTAAAATGCCTTAAAATCCCCTAATTGGATCTAACCCCCCCCCCTCAAAAAAAAATGTAATCACAATTTCAGTAAAAAGATAACTTTTGTTACACAAAAGTGTTATTGTGAGTGTCTTGCCTGTTCACATTTTTTCAACAATGACGTAACGATGCAACGTAGCCCCAATTCGGCTGGGAAACTTTAGATTGGCAACACTCCCATTGTATCATACTAAGTTATGATCAGTGTACAATCATTGAGACTGCGTAGGATTTGCGCTGATACTATCTTTAGTAGATCGCATTCATAAAGGTTACAGAAAAAGAGCAAATTTTTCTGCCCTTCACCAAAACCTTTAAAAATAAGCAAAAAATACCCAAATTACTTTCAATCCCCAAATAATTTTTTTCATCCTTAAATGCTTCTGAAAATTCTAACAAAATTTCATGGAAATTCCCAAATGGCAACGCTGGGTACAAAATGGACTTATATAGGTTCAACATCGATATAATATGGATTGAATGAGGTCCTCAGACTTTTACCAGAATTTGCAATATTATAAGCAATCGCAGATTTTTAGGAAATGGTAAGTCAGTGACTGCCAGAACATTGTGGATCTATATTTCTTCGCGCGAATCAAAATAATAAATATTCAAACAAAAGTTTTTCATGTTATATACATAATCAATGAAATTCATAAGTATATATTTAAAACAAGTGTAAAAATCAACTCCAGCTAGTTATGCGGATTGTTTGTCAAAGTCCGTTGGTGTCATCGTGATCTCAAAATGCTTTGTCATCAACGAGCTTGCAGTTCTCAGATATAAGGTCATATAACTGTTTTTTTTCGGAAGGGAGATCGATAAAGATTGAGATTCATTGGAGAGTTGAATATTCAAATGTGAAATGATTGCAAAGAATTATATTTTGCTTATACAACTTTAATGTCATTTGCGTGAAAAAAAAATCATGTCGACGCTTGTCGAAAAGTACGGATCTTTTCAGAAGAACGCAAAATTTGGCGACGTTTGCCAATAATTTCACAATATTGAACATTATTTTCAAATCCTTAATGTCAAAACTACTTTTTACATTGCCAGTTCAAGACTTACACATCATTTTAAGCAGAGACCCTGTATGATATCATAGACTTAACATTTTGATAAGAACTATTGTAATACAAATTATTTCATAACTTTCCTTCTTCTCTTGTTAGTACTAATGATTTTATTTCATTTTTCATTTATTGGTTTCTGCAACACTTTTTCATAAACACATGAGCAAACATGATTTTATTTGTCACGTATATGTAACGTATATGTATTCTGGCATGCTATCATACATTCTTGTATATCAATAGGGATAAAATTACTCATATAAATATATCAATAAGTTTTTGATACTCCAAATCGTAAAATTGCCTGAAAACTGGCATACTGAAGACTTTCAACATGCACTCATCAAGGTAAAATCGCATGAATGACCAGAACACCATAGAGCGAAACAATATTATAGAACCGAAAGAGACAATGGACGCTAAACGACAAGCGTTCTGGTAAATTATGCAATTTTACTCCGATGGGTGCATTTCGAAAAGCTCATTCTACGATGAATATATATATATATTTTTAATTACAGTGTATTTACGATGTTTATGAAATGGTACAAGTAATGCTTATAGGCCTGTAGGAGACTCACTGTTTTGTGAATTCAGTACCCCTTTAATGCCTAATCAGCTACCTGCCGACACAACCGACATTCTTTCTAAAATAATGAGAAATCTCTGTACTTCAAGACCGGGACACCCATTGGCCTTTTCCATGTCTACACAAATATGAAGTGTTTGTCGCGACTATCAATAACATTGAAATCGCGCTTTCTCAAACGTGATAGTTACGAGATAGCAATGCAAACATTAATTGTGAAGTTGATAAGGCGCCACCTATTCAAAGTTCATAAAATTAAAAGAGCCACTTGCGAAATGATGACGCTTTTGTCTATAAAAAAAAAGCTTCAACTTCAGTTTAATGAAATCTTAGATCCAATCAAGCGTTGTCTAGAAACATCTTTTCGATGAGGTCGTTCCCTACAAATTTCTTATGCTACGTTTCTGGAAAAGTGTTTCGTATCCTGCCATTCAGTTATTTAGTAAACACGAAATCCTACCCCCGAAACAAAGATTTGCGATAAAATGAAAACATGAAATCATCATTCTGATTGGTTCCTGGTCATATTTTCTACCCAAATGCGCAAGGAACAATGATTGTTATTGGTTATTGGCGCTTAGCAATTGTTTTCAAACGTTTCCCCTATAGTCACATGTCACTCGCACCAAGCTAGTCCTCCACCATGTCCCAAAACCGTATCAAGTAAATTGCAGGACGATTCCATGTGTTTGTTGGGACGGATCTGAGTATTTTGGAGAATTTGGTGGAGAAAATGCTGTTTCTTTCTAAAAGCAAAGACAAATCAAACACACCAATCAATCAGACTAGAAAAAAAGGGGAAAAAACTAAACAAGCAACAACAAGCACGGCGACTCAAACATCCCAACTTTTTAGCTATACGTGATCATTCAAGAAAAATAAGCACTTGACAAAATAATTACGGTTCGATGACTTCAATTTATAATTAAAATGATTCGAATGCTTTCTTTGACAATTTTACAGAGTGTTTACAACTCAAAAGAAATGCCTGTATGATTTATCCAATAAATTGAAGACACTACAAGTTATGTCGAATATTCAAAGAAATATATAGGAGCTCTATCAGTATTAACAGAGTAATTGATTAATAAAATAGGATATAAACTCCAAAATAGGCCAAAGCGTTGAGAAGTTGACTTGTCTACAAAAGTTGGTGTCTACTTGGCGAATTGAGTTGTTCGACCTGAACTTGGAATGATGAAATACGTAGCTAGGCCTGTCGTTTACATCGGAGAGTGGAAACGAGATGAATCATCGATATCAGGACAAAACTCGTCAATGGTGAGGGTCTCAGTGGAACCTGACAATTATCAAAATAAAACAAACGGTGTCCTAATACACTTATCGTCGTCGAATACAGATAAACGACCTCAAAAAGTGTAACATCTCATAAAAATGACAATGAGAATTGTCTATTTAGCAACAATTCTAAGAAAAATACAAGTACATCATGTAAAACTAGGCTATATGCCTTTAAGAAATTCGACGAGAATGACTTTCATAATGTCAAGGTCGAATAGCAATGTTCACTAGTACATTGGAAAACTCTCCATAATACCGACAAGTGAAGAACGCTTAAATACTAAGCTGTCTACAATGACATATAAATCAACGTAAATAATTTCAAAGATCTATTTTTTTTGCTTATAATATTCGACATTTCATGTGGATGACACTTTTATACAAAAATAAAGTCGTCTACAAATGTACTCAGCATAATTTCTTCAGTACAAATACTTTGTCAAGAAATTAGTTATATCAAATATCTCTTTTCTCTTTTTACTAGAAACGTTATTATAAATATCAGAGTACATACCCGATAAATATCAGGAAAAAGACGTAGGTAAAAAGTCAGCTATAACAGGAGTCCATTTCTCCTCTACAAAAAAACCAGCCCAGACAGCATCGGTGAGGTACGCTGTTGGGAGCTAAGCCGAAGATCTCGGGGAGATATTGGTTCAAATCCCCATAGAGAAAGATGTAACCAAAATTGAACACTGACGACTCTACTGAAGTATCAGCAACCGGGCTTTTTTTAAGAGTCCCGTATCGTCAATTAAGAACGCACGAAACGCCCTTACAGGGCGAGATCTAATTGGTCATTTTGCGTAACCAAGAAAAACATTATTTACATATTATTACTAAGTTCGTGTCTCTTAGGGTTCAACACGTATTGGGAATGCTTTCTTTTGAAAATTCACCTGCTGTTCGGGAAATACTGTCTTTAAAATTAACAGGTGGATATTTCTTACGTCCAACCAAAAAAGCTAAATTGCTTTTGATTCTTTTTTTACAAAGTATCACATAAACGAGATAAACGTATTTTTACACAGTATCCCAAGAACGTATTTCAGGCTTCTTTGATATCCTAAGATAAACTCAGAAATTGTCACTACATGTTAATTGGTTGTTAATGGTTTTGCTTATATTGTAGCAGACATAGTGAATTATTCGTCTGTTTAATCTTTTTGAAATAGTATGCAAGCAGGAGCGTCGTTGTCTGCTGGGTGACGGGGGTGATCACCCCCTGATCAAAACAAAAAAGAAGGATGCAAAAAAAAGGAAACGAGAATTATATATACATTCAAAAATTGAGGTCTGGGGAGTGTAATTATAATTTGACCCTATGGAAAGCCGGAGACAGCCTCATCTGTATAGATTAATATTTCTGTAATTGATGTCTATAATAATAAATAATAATAATCCGCTTTTATATAGCGCTAAATCTATCGGAACGACGTGTCTAAGCGCTTTACAGATATATTATTACCCCGGTCATCGGATTTAATCAGTCATTCCCGCACACAATGTGTACACATCCTTCACTCCCTTGGGAGTATTCCAGTCAGACAAGCTACAATGACTTTCACATCCTACCGGGTACCCATTTAGCACCTGGGTCGAGAGTGGCAAAGTTTCGATTAACGCCTTGCCAAAGGACGCAAGACCGCGGTGGGATTCGAACACACGACCCTCTGTTTACAAGGCGAGAGTCAGAACCACTACACCACGGCTCCTCCACACATCAATTGTCTATCCAATTGTTATTTTGAAATGCATGTTTTATGCACGTCCGCTCAAAGTATTCAATGTTACTGAAATGATCACACATTGTTTAGGATATTATTTTTTTTTTGTGTACGCCTTCGAGAAGAGGAATTATGATATCGACGGCTTTCGATCCATATAGTCGAGAAAGAATTGATTAGTCGTCATCTTTACAATATGACGATATGAGATATGAGATGTATCATCCTATGTTCACCATATTGAACCAACACCTTTCTATAAAAAAATGTCAGTTTTACCAAAATTCGATGTGAAAATTTTCCTAAAAAGAAAAATGGTGGCCTGTTCGGGGTTTTAATTTCAATAGTTTTTATCGATTTTCTTAATGCCAGGTTTTCCTATGCGCATTTCAAGTGAACCTTTTATTTCAATATCGTATTAAAAATGGTAATTGTAGGAGTTTGAGGGAGCACTGACAGCCGAATGAGCGAGAATGGAAAATAGGTAATGATATATATTTGAAGGATAAATCCACACGATCAACGGTTATTATCGTGGTTATGAATACATTGTAAGTAATGAATAAAAAGTGGAGCACTGTATTGATGGTTTTTCTCAATCTCCATGGCAACTTGCATAACAATATAATATGAGAATATACAGCTATCTTGAAGATTATGTGGGCCGAAATAGCTTCTTGAATATTTTTATTATTAGAGAGTTATATTGACGGGATCGATTGACGGGCGATTTTCATGAAATAGTACCAAGAGAATGAACTTTCAGATGACGGTTCCCGATAGTAAGCATTGGCAGCACGAATATTTTCAATAAATACTGTTCAGTAAAATTTTTCTTCAAATCCACCAATAATGATCCTTGTCAATTTTCAAACGAAAATAAAATATTTTTGTAAGCTCGGGCGCTTCAATCTCCTGCTTTTATCCTGTATTATATATATTTTCGATCATTCTTAAATGTACCCCCTCGAACAAAACTTTCGTAGTTTTATATTCTTTATGTGAAGTTGTAGAGGAATACATGCGATTTCACATTTTCAATTGTGAAATACGAAAAATGCAACACTTTTGCAGTAATGAAATTTGGATCTTAAGAGTATTTTATCGGTACTCAGAAATCCTCATACAAATCAAATTTGATCAGACAATCTGATAACAAAGTTATGGTGCCGTGGCCGAGTGGTACAAGGCGATTGTTGGGAGACCCGAGGATCGGGGTTCGATTCCCGACACGGCACTTATGCCCTTGAGCAAGGCATTTTATCCACATTGCTGCTTTTATCGTACATCAAATAAATGAAGAATGCTATGTGCATCATGAATAGCAATGCGTGGACTTGTTTTTTTTAAGAGCCTACATACTCATTCCTTCATTTTAGTGTTACATCAAACAAGTCTGAGCACTGATTTGATCGACTAGGGCCTACATGTTTTCACTATTTATAAACATTATCGAATGCGATTTTTGGAGGAGATATCCACTAGGTTTTGAAGAATGGCAAGGGTAGTGCTTTGAGAAAAGGGGCTATTTTGCTGCGTGGTTTTGGTTGACGATGCTTCTGCACATTCGCAGGTGAAGCTCGAGTGTCAAGCCAATGTTATCTTGCACCTACAACAACAATCCCATAATGTAATTGACTATACTCGTCAAAATGGTATCGATGGAGACCCCAAACCTACATGTCACCTTCTCAAGGCATCGGTGGTGTCAATACGCGAAAGGTAGAACAATGTTTTGTTTCATAAGTGTTCTACAATGAGGCCGATCATACATTGAGGAACTGTAGATGTCGTTTTTTTTTTGGGGGGGAGAAAGAAAATAGATTATTGTAGTCTGCATTGAATTACGTTGGCCTTCATGAATAATGGTATGTATGGAACACATTTGGGAGACGGGGAATCTTGGAGGCATCCATCGTCAACGTGATTTTTTTTATCATGATTAGGAGAAAAGTTGACTATGTCTGTTGATATAAATTTTGGTATATATCATAAGACTTCATGATCCAAACGGTTGTATTATGGGAAGGAACCGGGAACTGACTGATGAGTTCATGATTGGATGTGAAGCTTTTTAATGGATGATTGTGGTACTTTGCATGTGAAGTGTTTAACGACCAAGTCCACCCCATCAAAAAGTAGATTTAATTAAAAGGAGAAGGATCCAACGAGCCTAACACTGAAAGTTTCATAAAAATCGGATGTAAAATAAGATCGTGATTGTAATTATTTTTCATCATTTGTCTGCATTAAGCTTCGATTTTTGTAAATAAATTCCTCGATTAGGAAGAAAAAAAAATTGTATTTTCGAGTTTCACTTAATTTCACAAAATCCTGGTCAGTACGCCAATGCGGGGAATGACAATGTCATCCACTTACTATTTCTTTATTTTATGAATATGAAATATGGAATAATTCAATTTCTCCTCATTGTCATGTAAAACAAAGTTTAATTCCTCCCTGAACTTTTAGAAATGCCATTGCGTTAATATTGTATGATTCAGTCAATAACAAAAGGCAGGAAATAGAGAGTGAGGGGTATCATCGACTCTCTCATTTGCATGTCACTGAGCTGTGCATATAATCGTTTTGTGAAAGCGAAACTTTAAAATGTCATAACTTTCTTTTTTCTTTATCCGATTTTGATGAAATTTCCAGCGTTATGCTTGATAGATTTTTCTCTGATGAGTCAAATTAACATTTCTCTGGGGTGGACTTGACCTTTAACGGATGTTTGCCATAGAATGATTATGGTGTACGCACAGAAATGCACGATCTTGGCAATCATTCACGTTTTTGACAGGGTAAACATGGAACACGAGAAAGTTTACGACTCGCTTTTTTAATAAGTCTGTTTACATCTCCATAGTAAATGTAACGCAGATGTAGCAGCATTTATCTGCTTCCGCCATGATTCATCAAAAGTGACAAAATATTGGACTAAGAAACTTCAAGACTGGTTGTTTGTGTAAATATGAACAAATAATATATTGTGTCAGCTATTTGACCGCGATGGCAGGAAATGTAAATCAGAGCCGCACCTACATAGGGAGATGCTGCGATTAATAACTTTTAAAAAGAAGTTCGTTAATCAAAATCAAAATCACCGTCAGTTACTTCTTTGACAATGAATTCATTCACTCCATTTTAATACAATAATATGAAATTGATCTGGATCAATTACAACTCTTGCAAGACTTGTTTATGGCATGCCTGGCATGTCAGGAAACTGGGAACCTGTTGAGCAGCGAGGGTCAACGACTTATCCTAATGACATTAACGATGGCCAGTCCGAGACACCGTGTATCATGTTTGAGATGTTATGCCAAGGTATTGGTGTGCTTGGATCGACAGAGTGTCGATTACAAACCTTACTTTTGCTTGACTGTAGGCGTATGTTACCCTCGTATAATTGTGAATTATGAAATTTAATTGTTTGTAAATCAAAGTTAATGGCTGTAGCAAACTAAGACATCTTTGCCAATTACTTGGATGTACAGGTTCTCTTGCCTTGACAATTAAAGATAAGTGAGAATAAGTTCCTTTGCAACAACGCTGAAATGAATCGTCAGTGTTATCCAAATGAGATTAAATAGTGTTAATCAATAACGGTCAGAAGTCTATTCACTGGTGTTGCTACAGTCACAAACAAAACCGACTCCAAAACCGACCGGAAATCGAAATAGATTTGATCGGTATGGAGTCGGGGTGATTGACTCCGGGGGGGGGGGGCACTTATATTGGCGAGTGGATACCATACGCGACCAAAAACATGTATAAAGGATGTCTTTTTCAAGATAGAGCAAGTTACGTACGTAACGAAATAAGGGTGTCAAAACACTAAAATAATGAAAAAAAGTGATCTATTTTCGCTAGGAGAGCTACGTGTTTAGGGTCAAATTTGCGAGGGTGTAAAAAATAAAGACTAAAAATGTTTTTAAAAGGATGTATTTTTTGCCCCAATAGTCAACACTACGTGTTTAGGGTACGATTTGCGTGAGGTGTAGGAGGTAGGGCTGTTCTAAACCCAATGATGTAGGTAAAGATAAATCCGACGATCGACCATTCCGTTACATAACAATAAAATATCGCTGTACTTGTTTAGGGGGAATACTTGGCAAGAATATCGTTTTGTTTACATTTAGTCTAGGGTTTCACACGCCAATACTTGTAAAGGGGTTCATTTTCAGAATATGAAAAAATACGTGTTTATAGGGTGCTTTTCGAGACCCCATGGTCGCGCATGGTATCCACTCGTCAATGGAAGTGACCCCCCCCCGGGACTGACTGTGACCTTAGAGTGACATGTTAATTTCTTTAAATGCTATCCCAACGGAGCAACCAACTAAAGATTTTAAAAAAATATATTACATTATAACCAATGGCATAGCCCCGGTCGGATTTGAGTCGGTTTCATGGATGCATGTAGCTGCAGTAATATCCCTCTTATTTGGTCTTTGGTCTCATCCTGTTTCAACGCAAATGTATTGATATTACCATCAGTCACAAACAACACATTTGAATACTACTGCGTTCCAAAATGATGATGATCTGTGCTACATCTGCTCTTTAATAATTACGTTTGACTTACATGTAAAAAATCCCTAATTGAGTATGTCAAACCAAGTAAATATCAACAATCAGCATGATCAGGAAATCAAAATTGTGACTCTGTAAATCTTGAACCTTGCTCTCTTCATCAACGTTGTTGAGATGTCTTTGAAGTTGACTTTGAAAATTAATGGCACAAACATATCATGACATGATGTGGTTAAAGGGGATGTAAGCTGAGTCCATTCGATTACTAAGGCCTATCCATGATCTCGATAATCAAGCCATTGTCCGTGCCTGTCCTCAATGGAATCGTGATTGATTTCGAGTATGATGTGAAAGGTATTAAAGGTACTCTACTCAGTTATCAAATTCAGAAGTCAGTAATTCGTCTTCAGGATGTATACAAATGAAATATCAAGTCTTTTGGAGATATTTTTATTGTTGTTAATACATGTACTAAACTAATATTAATTTGGAATAAAATTCAACCCTTTTTATCATAACCATCTTTTTTTCGCAGGAGCCTCGCGGCCCTCGCGGGCATGACAAAGACACACTTACATCATGTACATTGAAATGGCATATACAGATGTAAAGACTAATGTAAAGAATAATGAATAAATGAACAGGCTTGTGCTAATCGAAAATATTGAATAGAAGTATGAATAAAAGAACAGAATAATGTTTAGATTCATGAACCAATAGATGTTAACCAATAGATAAATATATTTATACATATACGGTATTTCAGTCAATCATACACGAAGTTCAGATTAATTAATAAGTAATCATTTAAAGAAAAATTGTTGATGCCACTGATGAATGGTATAAATCTCAATACGTATTCATTTTCAAGCTTAAATAATGAAGATATAAAGATTTTTATCCAACAGTGGCCTAATTAGGACGTGCTTAAATTATCTTCAAGAAATGAAAGAGAATAAAGTTAATATATAGAACATCGTACTCCCACAAGGTATATGCTATACATGCGTGTCTGGTTGCGTGATATATGGTCCAACTTATAGGCCTAAACGAATCCCAAGCGATTATACTTGGAGGCATCCTTCATCAAAAGAGAATCAGAAGATAATCTGAAGTCGTGAGCTGGACATGAAGATAGAAGACGTCTGGATTTCAAATAGAATTTTCGGTAAATTCTCCCTGGAATCAGATTCATATCATAGTATACTTAGACATTGCAGCTCTGTGGGGATTTGAGTGTATTTCGTCATTGAAAATTGAAAACTACGGTGTTTTCGAAGTCTCCCTCAAAAATGGGTTGAAGTGCATGCGTGGCGGATTGCATGACACGGCTCCATCAAATTGTTGACATTGGTAGGAGTGTATAGACATTATATAAGTCAAGAGTTTTACTAAATAGCTAATTAACTTAGGAATTAAACAAACAGAAAAATACCAGATATATAATGAGATATGTAGATAGATAGATATGTAGGCATGATTAAAAAATGAATAAATTAATACAGCCAGCACATTCAAATTTTGAAAATTAATAATGATAATAACCTCAGTCATTCTGCTGAAAGTATCACCATGAAACTCCCTTTCATCATCTTTGGAACTGACAATCAGAAGCAGTTAAGTTTTCAGTCAAGTCTAACTTTTCTGGAGCCCTTCCACAGGAAAATTTCCTCTATCAAAATGACAAAAACTTAAAATATTATGAAATATGAGTTATTACAATATAAAATGTTATAACGCAATGCAAAGTGGTATTCTCTATTCTGTATCAGAAATTGAAACTGCAGATATTAACTTTGCCTTTAATTATAATGTGTAATGAACTTACCCATTTGTATTTATTACCTGATAAGAACTATAATTATTTTGTTATTCAGTATTTAGATTGGGTGCCTTTTACTTTGTATATTTTATCTATCGCACGGCCCAATGCAAGTCAGACTTTGTATCTGTTTCGGTTTTTACAGTGTGAAAATAAAATTCATCTGTCTTAACCATTTTAGATGTGATAAGACTACACGTTTATGAGTTCCAATCAGTTCTAAAATATCATAACTGAAATATCATTTAAAATAAAACTCAATCGAATGAAGCCCTCACATGCTCTCGTAAAATGCGTATTTGGTTTGATTGATAGGTTAAAAAGGTAATGAGAAGGCTTTATAGGCCTAACCATGTTCAAGCCCAGCGATGTAACTATCAATCATGATTATGATAGCTGGTCGGCAGGGGATGGCGTTGTCCAGCTAACTAGATCCATGTTTAAATCACATGTCATGAATGATGGTTCTAACGGATAATGAGAAGAGGATTCCTGGATCTAACTATAGATCACATAAAAGCCAACCAGTATAAATAAAAGAGGGAGGGTTGTCACGGAGAGACACACTAGCGTATATGAACTGGGAGCTTGTGGCACTTCTCCCCCCCCCAAAAAAAAAAAAATGACCAACACAAAGATAACGGAAGAGAACAACATAATGAAAGGGTTGAAAATTATAATGTGTCAATTATTATGTCAAAATAAGAATTCCACTGAAAAATGTCCGCAAATTTCGCTCCCTCTCAACCTATTTAGAGATATGACGGTATACTATGTTCAGCCTCCTCAAAGTTTTTTGGGTTCGTTACGCCACTAGCATGACTAGGAAAATCCATTAAAATACACTCCCTTTTCAAACTTATTGTGGCATCATTCCCTTTCCCTATCATTTCTCAAACAGGTACCCCTACCCCATTTTCCTGCGTACGCTGCTGTAACAGGAAAAATAATTATAAAAGCAAAATAAAAAAAAGAAATAATAATTGTGTGAGAGTATGGGGACTTACAGGAGGGAAGAATAAGAAAGGAAAATGGGCGAAACAAGGGGGGGGGAGAAAGAAATAGGAGGGAAAGAAAGGAAAAATGAAATGAAGAAAGTGAGAGAGAGAGAGTCGAGACGAAAATAAAAATGAAGAAGAGACTGAAAGTGATCGGGATGCCTCCTCGGGAGGTGTGATAATTACATCTCGCCCGTCATCACTACCTCACTCGTCGGTTATCAATCTAAAACATCACGTGATTGATTCTCATCCATTCATAACTTACACATGTCAAGACGCGTTGCATGTGAGAATGAATAAGTCCATTTTCTAGATGGTTCCTTCATTGGGTCAGATGCATAAAAAGTATCAATTGCTTTTGCTATGATTTTGCTTGGCTTTTGCTTGGCTTTTACTTGGCTTTTACTTGGCTTTTGCTTGGCTTTTGATTGATTCCGTATGCATAAAAATGAGCCAGCAAATGTTTGTGCTAGCAAGCTGAAGCAATCGGTAATTGACTGCTTGCATTAAGCTATTGCTAAAAAGCGTATGCATAAAGTGAATATTTCGCTTGTGCGTTTGAGAGCATTTGCTTGGGTTTTTTTCAAACTCTGTCAGTGCAGCTTGAGCGTTTGCTTGATCAGGATGTTCGCGTTTTTAAAATCATGTTTATGCAATCTGAGAGAAAACCCAAAGGTGTACCGTAGCCGACATGTATATGTTTTCTTCCTAAATAGTGTAAACCAAATGCCAAATATATAAAAAGAAACAAGCTAGTTTGACACCACGTCTGAGGAAAAGATGTCAGATGGTGGAGTCAATTTGATTTATTCACTTTATATATTCATGTATCCACTTAATGGCTCCTGGTACCTGTCTGCATGCTGAGTACCCATCTTAGATTGCATTATTCCACTGTGGTGACTCTTTGTCTCATACAGTGGGTCAGTGGTGTCGTGTTGTGGGTGCTCAAGCATGCAGACAGGGTATATATTTATGTATATTTATTATATTTATATATTTATACTGCATTTTGATGTATTTATAGTTTGTGAATGATTATTTTGTTTGTTTGGTTTAATGCACTTTTCGTTAAGAAGAGTCCGAGGACAATTTTTGTGTTTTTATACATGACAATAAAATGAATTGAATTGAATTGAATTGAATTAGATGAAAGAAGCGATAATTTACACTGCCATACCTTTGCGTTCGAGTCCTGCCTTTTCTGTGAGTCGTGTACGTACCAGCGTGACGTCGTTTTTGTTCAAACCGCTAGCATTTTCTTGTGATTGAAATAATTGCTTGCCAGCAGTTGCTACTTTTATGCATCTGACCAAATAACTATTCTCGCACATCGACGCAGAACGCATTTAAGAACATAGAGAAAATATTTTAAAATGCCTTTCATGAAAAACGTCTTTGTAGAAAATTTATTAATTAAAACAGCAATGTTGTCCTGGACAGCTCCGAAACTCAGGACGAACTGCTCTTTTGGTTCAATAATTTTCGAAAAAGACCTTCCAGCTGTTTATTGTAATTTGACAGGCATTGTCAATAGATTTACTGTGTTTTTTAATTCGATCTGGTTGGTGGTGCGAAATCTCACAAACTGCCTAAATTTCATGTTAAAAATCTATCCAAGTTTCGCTCTTTAGTTTCGTATGTTAAAAATCTATCCATCTTTCGCTCTTTAGTTTCATATGACTCTACAAATAGTCAATCTATTCGTTTGTATTATTGCTACAATGTCATGAATTTCAGGGGGGCACTTACACATAATTGGTTTCTATCAAACTAAAAATATTAATGTATGAAATAACAAGATATTGTTTTGTCATCTGCTCAATATTTGAATAGAAATCTCTTCAATTCGCCTCAGATTGAGATGTTAGTAAATTGGCTTAAGATATATACAGGGATAGTCTAGCCCCAAATCAACACAATTCTACTCTAAAATATCTATTTAGAGTTGGTAAAAAAGAAATTACACTAAAATAACGACACTAACGCTATAAGGAATTTCGAGAATTTAATTGTAGGCATACTAGAATTTTTTTCTAAAATGAGTTATAACCAGTAATTTCCTCATTTTGTGTCACTCGTAATTGGCTTGCAATATCATCCGATTCAAAACGATCGCAAACTATTTTCCAAATACTGACCAGATCTACTGCCAACTTTTCTATATAGAATAGTGAATATACTCTCCGGCAAAATGCTGTTGAATTTACATTGACCGGTCTTTTTTTATAGAATCATACAGATTTTTACACCTATCTTGATAGATTTGGCCCAAATAATGCCAATTCCCTGGATACTACAATCCTAAAATTAAGTTCCATTTTGATTTACATAGATAAATTCAATTTCACATTTCGCTCCAACCGGCGCCAGCCCACAGACTTACCAATATGGTTAAAACTTTAATTAAATCTATATAATCTGATTTGACTGCACAGATTGTTTTTGTCACATACATCTTCTCGACATTAAATATGATTATTAACAAGATTATTTATCTTGATTATTATACTATGCACAAGAACATAGACCGGAGAGGGATTGCGTTGCTTATAATTGTTATCATGAATGAATATGAATGTTGATTCTATGTACAATACATGAATACACCGGGAACGGTAACGTTATTATCACGAGAGGGAGAATTATACACACCCTGTTGGCTAAAAATAGATGTTTCCTGGCGATAAAGTGATCAGCGCATCACAGGTTGATTAGATAGTGGAGCGAATATACAGCGTTCGTGAGCCCCATTTTACCGTTTTATTAACCATTAAAAAGAATTAACTTCTACTTCGACGTCAGAATGACGTCATCTGTTGACATAGTATTTCGAGTTTGTAAAATGTAACGGGCTTACTTGAATTAAGACTGATTACTTGCCATTAAGGAAGAAAAATTGATAATGACTGGGAATATATAAATATTGTTGAAATTTATTGTTATTGCACGACAACGGGTGTGGTTTGTGACGTACTGCAAACCATGTTAACAAATTTGGGCGTATACAAGTAATGAATAAAGTTACATCGATTTGATAATCATTTCAAAACATTTTTTAAAATATTTGTTTTGACCAAAGAAAATTAGTTTGCGATCGCCACACAAGCTTTGAAAAAAAGGCGTGAAATTATGCTGTTACTCCCATCTAAAACCAGTCTTACGCCTGTACCATATCCTGCTGCATGTATTGTATTTCATGTAATCATGTTTCAAATGATTCGTTCTAGCTAAATTAAAAAGTGTTACTTGTCTGCATGTGATTGCCTTCGTCAGGGATAGCGATGATCTAATATCTCCTGATGAAATCTGATTAAGAAATATGAGAAATCAAATAATTTTTTTTTTCATTTCATCCAAAAATTCAATAATACTAACTTATCGTGACTCAATGTAAAGCTTCTTTTACACTGGATGAAATCTATCACCGTTGAAATTTCGTAAAGAAAATGAGTGAGTAGCGTTATCTTAGCCTTAACGCCCATGTTAACTGTGTAAGTTGTGAAATGGAGTCGAAATTTTAAAGTGACATAGCTTTACAAATTTTCCCTCGTTTTGTTCGAATTTTCAGTACTATATTAATTTTTTTATTCTTTCAAAATTTTCAAATCAACTTGGTCTTTAGAAAGACTTGGCTTCAGGTATATACAGTGCGTATCAAAAAAAAGTTTACACTTAGAAAAAATCCTGTAAAATTATACATTTGTAATATCCTGATGATTTTTCCATATTTTAACATTGGTACAAGTCTATTCAAGCAAATGACGATGTAACTGTCGAAAAATATTTCCGCTTGAGTGAGCACCGCTTACTTTTAAAAAGGTAGTGAAAAATTATTTGCGCAGAACTTTGAAATAGTTATTTAGCAAAAGTAGACCTTAATCATGAATAACACGTTGAATTTAGCTAGTAAAATTGGTTTGAAGATATCTTTTATCTTTTTAACTTGTTTCCTTGCCCAAAACACTTCGAAGAGTGCATTGTGCCCCACCCTACACACCGAGGCCATCGTGACGATATTTGCCTTACACTGAGCTGTGATTTACATGTACATGAAATGGCTTAGGCCTGATTTTCATTTTGTTAATCATTGTCAAGCTTGGAAAAAGTGTGGAGAAACAAGTATTAAATGAAAAAGGAAATTTAAACCCACTTTAAATGATAAAAACTTAGTGAAAATATGCTGGAGATGTCTGATATAAACTTTTGTTCAGACTGTAAACTTTGTTTTGATACGCACTGTATAGATGATCATTTTTAAACGAAATTCTCTATGTGCTGTAATTGGAAATACGTCGAAATACTCTAATCTAATCTACGTGAGCTACATCTCTGTGTAATGATCATTATTAAAAGAGAAGAAATAATTTTAAAAAATTCAAAGACAGGCTATTTTTTTAAAGAAAAAAAAGGAAATGTCTTCAGAATACCATTTAAATATGATTCATAATAAAAACAATACAACAACAGTGGTC